>NC_069504.1:613341900-613646400 GCF_027579735.1 Bombina bombina | reverse complement strand
CTCTATATATCTTCACTACAGTAAAAGGCAAATATTTTAATGGAACATGAGGTGAAAGCAGTTGTTATCATAGAAGCTAGCAAATATGTTATTTTTGTGTCCAATTCTAAAGTTATCTTAAGTAAACCATTTTAGTTTTGTGTTATTTCTGCTTTCCATGCAGAACTATTCGCACATAATGCAATCCAGTCCTATTAGAATTTGTTATAAAAAAGTAAATTAGGAGAATTCCCATTTTATTACAAAAGAAGAGTTCAATAGTTTAATTTTTTTAACTGAGATCTCTTGTATTAAGGTAAATTACTCTGCATTTCTATTACTAGCTTTGTTAATTGTCAAGCAATAAGAGTTTATGCACTCATCCAAAACAGCAGAAAATGTCCCATAATGTTACAAAACAAAACCTGACAAAGCACAATAATCTTTGCTTTATTGATGCGCTTGACTGCAGAAAGCAGAAGATCAGTAGAACGCTTTGTTGAAAAAAATGAAGTACTAAAGAGATGGGCTGGAAGCTGCAGGGAGAGAGATCAGGGATTACTGACTCACAGAATAAAACATAATAGCCAAAGATTCAGGAAGTAGAGGCTTTGACCTTTTTATTAATTAATTGTACTTTGTCTTAATATTTATGTTTATCAAATATTTGTATTGTTTATTCTGAGTTTGAAAGGTATCATGGCTCAAAGTTCTGCTGCCTCAACAAGTTCTAAAACACATTTAACTTGGTATTTTACATTTAAAGAGATAGTAAACACCAAAAATGTTATTGTTTAAAAAGAAAGATAATCTCTTTATTTACCATTCCCCAGTTTTGCATAACCAACACTGTTATAGAAATATACTTTTTACCTCTGTGATTACCTTGTATCTAAGCTTCTGCAGACTGCTTTCCTATCTTTTGACAGACTTGCATTTCAGGCAATTAGTGCGGACTCTTAAATAACTCCACATGCATTAGCACAATGTTATTTATATGAAATACATGAACTAACGCCCTCTAGCTGTGAAAAACTGCCAAATGCAATTAAGATAAGAGGAGGCCTTCAAGGGCTTAGAAGTTAACATATGAGCCTACCTAGGTTTAGCTTTCAACTGAGAATATCAAAAGAACAAAGCAAATTTGATGAAAAAAAGTAAATTGGAAAGTTGTTAAAATTGCATGTCCTATCGGAATCATGAAAGTTTAATTTGGACCAGACTGTCCCTTTAACTAAAGTGTTCAAGTTTGTAGTCTTGTGTCTGTGTGACAGGCTCCTGTAATATACAGCCTGAACTCAATGGCACAGAACAGAGCATCTTTGGGATCTATGGAAAGTGTGTTATTGATTAGAATACCGTGATAAACATTTAGTCAAATATATATCTAATGAATACTCCTGAAGGCACAGATTGAAAATAATAATAATAATAATAATAATAATAATAATAATAATAATAATAATAAACTGTGAGAAATAAGAACATTAAAAAATCAATAAATAAAGGGCTAGGTAAGTAAAAATGAAACCTTCATAATTCAGATAGAGAGCATAGTTTTAAATAACTTTGCAATTAATTTAGCTATTCAGTTTCTTCATTTTCTTGGTATCATTTGCTGAAAAGCATACATAGGTAGGCTTAGGGACTACAGTGCACTACTGGGAGCTAGCTGCTGATTGGTAGCTGCAAATATATGCTTCTTATCACTGGCTCAACTGAAATGTTCAGCTAGCTCCCAATAGTGCTTTGCTGGTCCTTCAACAAAGGATATGAAGAGAATTAAGCAGATTTGATAATAAAAGTAAATTGGAAAGTTGTTTAAAATTATCTGAATCACGAAAGAAACACTTGGGGTTTCATATCCCTTAAATATTATGTAGCAATATATATTTAATCTTTTAAGGAAAAATTATTTAGTGCCAGATTACGAGTAGTGTGCTATTAGTAGTGTGAGGAGCATAGACACGATTGCGAGATTGCAGTGTTTTTTACGCTAAAATCCATATTACAAGTGTTGTACTTTATAAATTACTACAAGTTAGTTTGCACAAACGCGTTAATTTACGCTCCCCATATTTTTGTAGGGCATTGCCCTAAAGTGATTAAGATCTTTTTTTATAAAAAAAAATACTACCCCATTCTACAAGGTTAAAAACAAAAAAACAAAACCACACGTTTTTTAAATATTCCACATTTTTTAATAATCATATACCAAATCTTTCCTACAAAGTAGTGCCTCTCAAAACTTAAAATAGAACAGAACATTAAATTATATGAATGTATTTTATGTTTAAAATGATGATTTAAGAAAAAAATACTATTTCTTAATATTCTTAATATTGGTAAATACAATAGCAACTAGATTGTCTCTTCAATAACTAAACTCATGCAAATTATGAAAAAGGGGTGGTTTTAACACTAAAGGGCTTCGACTTTCTTAATATAACAAAGTCAGGTTGCCATATAACAATGCCAAATATAATTTGCCATGGAATAAAACATCTAGTGCTTGCAGCTAGGTGGAAATTATAATGAACTCATGAATATTATGATTAATGTGGAGTTCTACCTCAATCTTATTCATCTGCTTTTTAAGGTGACTTTTCACACCCACATTTATTCTAGCTCTAAGAGTTAAAGCGCAAAGAAAGGAATTTGAAAAATAATGTTAGTTTAAGATATATTGGGAAGAAAATTGTTAGAGCAGCTCGATGTAAAAATGAAAAAATACAATATATAGTTATATTGGTCACATTAGTAACTCAAATTTAATAACCAATTTTTCTAAATGCAAGTCTGTGTATTACATATTATTTATACTAGTTGACATGATTGGTGAATAAGATATTTATGAATTTATTTCATTAAGATCTACACAATAGATTAAATCTTTATTTTAGTGATTTCAAATAACATTTTTAGACATAAAATATCCATTGTATCTGTTACATTTGACAGCATTTGCCTTTTTGAAAGTATCCATTGGAATGTTGTTTCATTACAGCTTTTCTATTCCTATTACTTATTACTTACACAAGCAAATTTTCATTTAAAATTTTTGAAATAATGTGTAGCACATTCCTTTAATTTAAAAGCTGCAGCTAGTGAACTTCATTGTCTTGTAAATCCATGCTCATGTGCATTGTTCCTAGGTCATCTCTGAAATTCAACTTGAAATATTCATGTGTTTAAAAGTAGACATTCAGTATATGCCTTTATATTTGCTTATTAAAAACAAAAATGAAATACCTACGGTGGGATCCAAATCCACAGCTTTTACATTGAACCCTATATGGGAATTGAATAAAGTATAAAGCAGTTTATATATACTATTATCCTTAAAGGATACTTTCATGATTCAGATACAGCATGTAGTTTTAAACAACTTTCCAATTTACATCTATCATCCAATATGCTTCAATCTTTTGGTTTCCTTTGTTGAAAAGCATAATAGGTGGGCAATGCACTACTGGGAGCTAGTTGCTAATTATTGGCTGCACAAATATGCCTCTTTTTATTGGCTCACCCAAAGTGTTCGGGTAGCTCCCAGTAGTGCATTGCTGCTCCTTCAACAAGGGATATCACCTAAATAAAGCACATTTTATAACAGACGTTAATGGTAAAGTTGTTTAATATAGTATGCTGTATCTGAATCATGAAAGAAAAAGATTGGGTTTCATGTACCTTTAAAGGGACACTCAAGTCAAAATTAAACTTTCAAGATTTTAAAAAACTTTCCAATTTACTTCCATTAATATTGTGCACAGTCTTTATATTTACACTTTTTTGAGTCACCAGCTCCTACTGAGCATGTGCAAGAGATTCACAGCATATACGTAGATGCATTTGTAATTGGCTGATGGCTGTCACATGATACAGGGGGAATGAAAATAGACATAACTGAAATCTGTCAGTAAAAAAAATCTCATTTTAAGTTCAGACTAAGTGGTATGGCTTTTGTTGATTAGGCAAATCTGCTGTATTTACTGGTCCTTTTAGAGAAGACATATTCACCTAGATTACGCGTTTTGCGTTACGGCTTTTAACGCTAAAAAATAGGCAATTTCAGCTATTGCGAGTCATGTCGGTATAGCTATACCGCAAGCATTTTAGCCTATAACGCAAGGTCCATTCCACACTCAAAAAAATTATGTTTTTGCATGGGATTTCCAAAGCGCTGGTATTACAGGTTGTGCGGTGAGGCTAAAAAGCTTGCATTACAGCCTATACCGACACAATCCATACTGCCATCTGAGAGCAGTAGATATGAGTTTTGGGCCACAAAAATGTTTCACAAAACTCATAACTAAAGTGTTACAAAGTACACTAACACCCATAAACTACCTAATTTATTAAACTAATTAACCCCTAATCTGCCACCCACATCGCAACTATTAAATAAATGTATTAACCCCTAATTTGCCTCTCCCGACATCGCTGACACTAATAAAACATATTAACCCCTATTCTGCCGCTCCCCGACATCGCTGACACTATAATAAAGTTATTAACCCCTAAATCTCCTGCCCCCCACATCTCTGCAACTAAATGAACCTATTAACCCCTAAACCGCTAGCCACCCCACAACGCAAAACACTAAATTTAACTATTAACCCCTAAACCTAACACCCCCTAACTTTAAATTTAAATTACAATATAACCATATTTAAATAAATAAAAACTTACCTGTGATATAAAAATAAACCTAACATTAAACTATAAATTAACCTAACCTTACTATTCTAATAAAATAAAAAATACTACCAATTAATTACAAATTTAAAAAAACCTAATACTTCGACAAAATGTAAAAAGTCTAAAATTACAAAAAATAATAAACACTAAATTACGAAAAATAAAAAACACTAAGCTTACAAAAATAATAAACGAAATTATATAAATGAAAAAACAAATACGTCTAATCTAATAGCCCTATAAAAATAAAAAAGCCCCCCAAAATAAAAACACCCCCTAGCCTACAATAAACTACCAATAGCCTTTTGTAGGGCATTGCCCTAAGTTAAACAGCTCCTTTACCTGTAAAAAAAATACAAAGTCCCCCCAACAGTAAAACCCACCACCCAACCAACCCCCAAAAATAAAAAATCCTAATTCTAAAAAAACCTAAGCTACTCATTGCCCCTAAAGGGGCATTTGTAAGGGCATTGCCCTTAAAAGGGCATTCAGCTCTTTTTCATTGCCCTTAAAAGGGCATTTAACTCTTTTTCAAAAGCCCAAAGCCCTAATCTAAAAAAAACACCCTAAAAAATAAAAAAAAAATACCTAACACTAACCCCAGAATATCTACTCACGGTTGCTGAAGTCCGAACATCCAGGCGGCAAAAAGTCTTCATCCAGGCGGTGACATCTTCATCCATCGTGGGGGTGTCTTCTATCTTCAGCCCGGCGGCGTGCTGCAGAGCGGAGAAGACATCCAACACGGAGCATCCTCTTCATACGGTCCCCGCCGTACACTGAAGCTTCAATGCAAGGTAGCTATTTGAAAATGGCATACATTGCATTCCTATTGGCTGATTTGATTTTTCAAATTCAAATCAGCCAATAGGATGAGAGCTTCTGAAACCCTATTGGCTGTTCAAAACAGCCAATACAATGAGAGCTACTGAAATCCGATTGGCTGATTTGAACAGCCAATGGTAGGCTAGGGGTGTTTTTATTTTGGGGGGGCTTTTTTATTTTTATAGGGCTATTAGATTAGGTAGTATTTTTTATTTTATTTGAATAGTAAGGTTATGTTAATTTATAGTTTAATGTTAGGTTTATTTTTATTTCACAGGTAAGTTTTTATTTATTTAAATATAGTTATATTGTAATTTTAATTTAAAGTTAGGGGGGTGTTAGGTTTAGGGGTTAATAGTTTAATTTAGTGTTTTCCGTTGTGGGGGCTGGCAGTTTAGGGGTTAATAGGTTTATTTAGTGGTGGAGATGTGGGGGGCGGAGGTTTTGGGGTTAATAGGTTTATTTAGTTGCGGAGATGTGGAAGGCTGGAGGTTTAGGGGTTAATAACTTTATTATAGTCTTGGCGATGTCGGGGAGCAGCAGAATAGGAGTCAATAACTTTTATTAGTGTCAGGGATATTGGGGAGTGGCAGATTAGAGGTTAATAACTTTATTTAGGTGTCAGTGATGTTGGGGCAGCGGATTAGGGGTGTTTAGACTCAAGGTTTATGTTAGGGTGTTAGGTTTAAAAGTAACTTTTTTTCCCCATAAACATCAATGGGGTTGCATTACAGAGAATTTTCATTCCGCCATCGCAGGTATTTTTTTTCTAACACTCTCTCCCCATTGATGTCTATGGGGAAAGCGTGCACAAGCATGTCAAAGCAGCCCTTGGATTTTGTGCGCTATGGAGTTTAATGCCACCATATCGCACGCACAAGGAGGGTTTTTAGTAACTCGTAAGGGCAGCACTATGGGGGGTGAAATAACGCAACTTATCTGGTGTTAGTTTCGCACGCTGTTTAGTGCAAAACTCCTAATCTAGGTGATTGTAAATAATGTTACTTTGAATTTTTTTTTTCTTAGAAATTGATTAATAAAATATTACATTGCGCAGAGGTCTTTTAGCTCAAGTTTAATTCATGTAAAACAAATGTGCCAAAATAATTCTAACGAAAGACAAATTTTACAGACAACTAATATTGAATCTTTTAAAGGTTATACTTAACATGAGTGCTTGGCCACTTGTATAGATGTGGCCATATACAGAACACATTGTATTATTATTATTATTATTATTATTATTATTATTAATTGAGGTATTTGGACAATAAGCCATTATAACGTTTTAAATTGGACAGCTTGCTTTAAGGAGACAGGGAAATAGTTCAAATGTTCTCATATTTTTTACCTAGTGTAGTCCCTAAGCGGTCCTCTTCATGCAAAAACAAATAATGTGCTGAAAACTAAAAAATCCTCTCATATTAAAAAGGGAAAATAAATAAGTGAAAGAGAAACAGACACGTGCAGAAGTAGAGGAACACACCTGCTGAAAATTGAGCGATATGAATAAAATACAGAAGCAGTGGCAAGAACATATTTGGTACCTTGCAATAAAAGATGGCAAGATGATAAATTAGCGCTCTCCACTGAAATTCATTATATTGTGTTCTCATCCAGCACAAGTAGCAGGAAGGCAGATACTCTCAAACACCTTAATGACACATTGGAGAGAGGTATCAGGTCGAGCTTTTATAATACACTCAGCCCTCTTTGTTTAAGGGAAGGAGCTGCAAGCTGTGTGTTTCAGCAGAAACAATTGAAAAGATACACATCACCCTAGACTGACTCCCCCACGCGTTTCAAGTGCAATGTACATTTTTAGACAATCCCAGGAGCCACAAATGTTTAAATGACAAATGTAAGCGATTTTTTTCTTTCCATCGCTTGGATATATATCTTATTCTCAGAGGAGTCAACTGGCATAGCAGAAGGTTAAAGCAACATCAAAGCCAGCTTGAGGCAATTGTAACTGATATTGTCCAATAAAGCATATAAAATTATAAAGTTTGCTGCCATCATTTTGGAATCTGTTTTGCTTTCACTTTTTAATGTTCAATACCAAGTAGGTGAATTTACGGTGTCAAGAAGAAAAAAATTATGATAAATGTATTATATACAACTGAATAGGAAGATAGAGATCTATAGGAAAAGAGAGGAAAATTGTAACTTAACCCCTTCCTGACTAGAGTTATTTGTCTACATCAGAACAAAGTTCTAATGTAAACAACTAAGTAAAAATTAAAATCACGGGATCGTTCTTTTGATCGCATGATTTTAATGATGGAATCCCATTTACCAATCCGCAATTGCCTTCAGGGCAGCCAAAAGATTAGGATGTTCCACAGAAGTAAATTGAAAATTATCTTAAAATTGCTTACTCTATGGAAAACATGCACGTTTTGGCATTCATAACCTTTTAACCCTTTCCCGCCGTTAGGACATTCCATGCTGTCCTAACTGCGCTGGGATTTAGCGCAGTTTGGACAGCATGGAATGTCCTAACAGCGGGAAGGGGTTAAAAGGATATGAAAGTCAAAACTTGCATGATTCCCATAGAGTAAGCAATTTTAAGATAATTTTCAATTTACTTCTGTCATATTGTTTTTATTCTCGTGGTATCTTTTGTTGTACAGCATGGAACAGCAATACACTGCTAGGAGCTAGCTAGTGATCGGTGTCCATGCACACTTACCTCTTGTTATTGGCTCACCTGACATACAGCTAGATTACAAGTTTTGAGCGCTATAGAGAAATGAACAAATGCCACAAAAGTTACGTTATTTAATTTCCTTTAGCGCTGCTATTAAGTTCTTTTGCGTGCGATATGGTTGCATTGAGCTCCATACTGCACACAATCAGAGCGCTGCTGAGATGTGCTTGTGCACAATTTCCCCATAGACATCAATGGTGAGAGGCGGCAAAAAAAAACAACTAACACCTGCGATCGCGGAAACAAAAGTTCCATAATGCAGCCCCATTGATGTCTATGGGGAAATAAAAAGACAGTTTAAACCTAACACCCTAACATAAACCCTACGTCTAAACACCCCTAATCTGCTGCCCCTGACATTGCAGAAGACTGCCTAAAGTTATTAACCCCTAATCTGCTGCTCCCGATATCGCCGCTACCTAAATAAAATTATTAACCCCTAATCTGCCGCTCCCGATATCGCTGCCACTATACTACATTTATTAACCCCTAAACCACCAGCCCCCCACATCGCAACAAGCTAAATTAAACTATATTAACTCCTAAACCTAACCCTAACGTAACACCCCTTATAACTTTAACAAAATAAAAATATAGCTAAATTAAATTTACAATTATTAACTAAACATATTAACCCCTAAACTGCCAGTCTCCTACATTGCAACAAGCTAAATTAAACTATATTAACCCCTAAACCTAACCGTAATGAAACCCTAACACCCCCTAACTTTAACATAATAAAAATGTAGCTAAATTAAACTTACAATTATTAACTAAATAAACCTATTAACCCCTAAACCGCCAGCCTCCCACATCGCAATAAGCTAAATTAAACTATATTAACCCCTAAACCTAACCCTGACCCTAAATCTAAGCCCCCCTAACTTTAACATAATTAAATTATATCTAAATTAAATTTACAATTATTAACTAAATAATACCTTTTTAAAACTAAATAATTACCTGTGAAATAAAACCTATAGTTAGCTACAATATAGCTAATAGTTATATTGTAGCTAGCTTAGGTTTTATTTTTATTTCACAGGTAAGTTTGTATTTATTTTAACTAGGTAGACTAGTTAGTAACTACCTAAAAAACAAACAAAATTATCAAAAAAAAAATAAAGATTAATCATATTCTAATACCCTTAAAAAAAAAAAAAAAAACCCTACTCTAGAATAAACTACCAAGGGCCCTTAAAAGCACCTTTTGTAGGGCTTTGTCCTGAGATAACAGCTATTTTACTTTAAAAAGAATACAAACACCCCATAACACTATACAACCCCCACCCCCCAAACTACCAAGGGCCTTTTGGGAGGCCCTTAAAAGGGCCTTTTGTAGGGCATTGCCCTGAGATAAACAGCTCTTTTACTTTAAAAAGAATACATACAATCCATAACACTGTACAACCCCCCACCCCCAAACTACCAAGGGCCCTTAAAAGGGCCTTTTGGGGGGCCCTTAAAAGAGCGTTTTATAGGGCATTGCACTGAGATAAAAAGCTCTTTTACTCTAAAAAAAACACCCCCTAAAAATATACATTACACAAAATAACAAACAAATTATCAAAGATAAAAAAGAATTTCACCTAATCTAATAGCTCTATCAAAATAAAAAAGCCCTCCTAAAATAAAAAACCCTAGACTACAATAAACTACCAATGGCCCTTTAAAGGGCATTTTGTGGGGCCTTGCCCCAAATATATCAGCTCTTTTACCTGTAAAAAAAAAAATACAAATATACACCCCCCAACAGTAAAAGCCACCACCCAACCAACCCCCCCAAAATAAAAACCCTAACTCTAAAATTACTTAAGCTACCCATTGCCCTGAAAAGGGCATTTGTATGGGCATTGCCCTTAAAAGGGCATTTAGCTCTTTTACTGCCCAGACCATAAACTAAAAAATAAAACCTACCCAAAAAACCCTTAAAAAAACCTAACACTAATCCCAAGACGATCTACTTACAGTTGTTGAAGTCCCGCTTGAAGGATCCATCCAGCCGATGAAGTCCTCATCCATGCTGCAAGAAGTCTTCATCCAGGAGGCCTCTTCTATCTTTATCCAGCTGGCAAAGTCCTCATCCATGCGGCAAGAGGTCTCTATTCAGGCAGCCTCTTCGACCTTCAACCAGTCGGTGCGGAGCGGGTCCATTCTGAAGACATCCGACGCGGAGCTCCTCTTCATACAGCCACCGCCGTAAACTGAACCTTCAATGCAAGGGACACGATTCAAGATGGCGTTCCTTGCATTCCTATTGGCTGAAAATTTTGAATCAGCCAATAGGAATTAGGGCTGCTAAAATCCTATTGGCTATTCAAATCAGCCAATAGGATTTAAGCAGCTCTCATTCTATTGGCTAATTCAATTTTTTTTTTGTAATTTAGTTAGTTTTTATTTTTTTTTAGGATTTTTTATTGGTAAGTTTAGTTTTATTTAATTGGTAGTTAGTTTAATTTTAGTTTAATAATTATAATAGTTTAATTGTTAGTTTAAAATTATTTTTTTTAATTTGACTAGGAAAATTGTAATTTTAATATAAAGTTAGGAGGTCGCTAGGTTTAGGGTTACTAGTTTAAATTAGTTTATTTCATTGTGTGGGGCTTTTGGTTTAGGGGTTAATAGTTTATTTTAGTATATTTCATTGTGGGGGGCTTGCAGTTTAGGGGTTAATAGGTTTATTATAGCGGCAGTGTGGGCAGATGGCAGAATATGGGTTAATAATATTTAAATAGTGTTTGCAATGCGCGAAGGCGGCGGTTTAATTTATTATAGTGTTTGAGATGCCGGAGGGCCTCGGTTTAGGAGTTTATAGGTAGTTTATGGGTGTTTAGTGCACTTTGTAGCAGTTTAGTTATGAATTTTATGCTACAGCTTTGTAACGTAAAACTCATAATTACTGACTTTAGATGGAGGTACGGATCTTGTCATTTTAGGCTGTAACACTCACTTTTTTGCCTAACCACAAAACTTGTAATACTGGCACTATGGGAATCCCATGAAAATACGTCATTTTTAGGTGTGCGGGACTGACGTTGCGGTACAGGATAAAAGGTGTGTGGTACACCTATACCGACAAGACTTGTAATAGCTGCGGTGCTGTTTTAATGCTGAAAATGCTCCGGATGTCTTCTTTTGGTCCATCGGATGAAGAGTTTGGCCCGGTTGGGTGAAGACGACTCAAGGTAGGGAGATCTTCAGGGGGGTAGAGTTAGGTTTATTTAAGGGGGGTTTGGGTTAGAGTAGGGGTATGTGGGTGGTGGGTTGTAATGTTGGCAGGTGGTATTGTGTTTTTTTTTTACAGGCAAAAGAGCTAATTTCTTTGGGGCATGCCCCGCAAAAAGCCCTGGTAAGGGCTGGTAAGGTAATAGAGCTGTTAACTATTTTAATTTAGATTAGGGTAGGGAATTTTTTTTATTTTGGGAGGCTTTGTTATTTTATTAGGGGGCTTAGAGGAGGTGTAATTAGCTTAAAATTCTTGTAATCGTTTTTTATTTTTTGTAATTTAGTGGGGGTTTTTTGTAATTTAGTTTATTTAATTGTATGTACTTGTAGTTAATTTATTTAATTAATTTAATGATAGTGTAGTGTTAGGTTTAATTGTAACTTAGGTTAGGATTTATTTTACAGGTAATTTTGTAATTATTTTAACTAGGTAGCTATTAAATAGTAAATAACTATTTAATAGCTATTGTACCTAGTTAAAATAAATACCAAGTTGCCTGTAAAATAAATATAAATCCTAAAATAGCTACAATATAATTATTCGTTATATTGTAGCTATATTAGGGTTTATTTTACAGGTAAGTATTTAAATAGGAATACTTTAGTTAATAATATTTAATTTATTTTGTTAGATTAAAATTATATTTAATTTAGGGGGGTGTTAGGGTTAGTGTTAGACTTAGCTTTAGGGGTTAATACATTTATTAGAGTAGTGGCGAGGTCCGGTCAGCAGATTAGGGGTTAATACTTGAAATTAGGTGTCGGCGATGTTAGGGAGGGCAGATTAGGGGTTAATAATATTTATTATAGGGTTTTTGAGGCAGGAGTGAGGCGGTTTAGGGGTTAATACATTTATTAGAGTAGCAACGAGGTCCGGTCGGCAGATTAGGGGTTAATAAGTGTAGGTAGGTAGCGGCGAAGTTGGGGTGGGCAGATCATGGGTTAATAAATATTATGTAGGTGTCGGCGATGTTAGGGGCAGCAGATTAGGGGTTCATAGAGATAATGTAGGTGGCGGCGATGTGCGGTCGGCAGATTAGGGGTTAAAAAAATTAGTGCCGGCGATGTGGGGGGAACTCGGTTTAGGGGTACATAAGTAGTTTATGGGTGTTAGTATAATTTAGAGCACAGTAGTTAAGAGCTTTATAAACCGGTGTTAACCCAGAAAGCTCTTAACTACTGACTTTTTCCTGCGGATGGAGTCTTGTCAGTAGAGGCTCTAACGCTCACTTCATCCAAGACTCTAAATACTGGCGTTAGGAAGATCCCATTGAAAAGATAGGATACGCAATTGGCGTAAGGGGATCTGCGGTATGGAAAAGTCGCAGCTTGGAAGTGAGCGTTAGACCCTTTCCTGGCTGACTCTAAATACCAGCGGGCGGTAAAAAGCAGCGTTAGGAGCCCTTAACGCTGCTTTTGCCGACTAACGCAGGACTCTAAATCTAGGCGAAAGATAGCAAGAAAAATTGATAATAGATGTAAATTAGAAAGTTTCTTAAAATTGCATGCTCTATCTGAATCATTAAAGAAAAAAATGTGGTTTTAGTATTCCTTTATGAACAAAATAGTCTGTACCTGCATTGAGTATTGTACAACTTAGGCCATTCAAACACCATTTTTTTTTTTTTGAGTAGTGTACAACTTAGGCCTTTCAAACACCATTTTATTTTGTAAACCAGAATCAGGACAGACCAAAACCCAAGTTAGTTTTAATGTATATATTATATGTAGATTTACATTTTATATTTTTTTTAACAAGTATCACAAAAAGGAATGACTGATACCAAAAACAGAAAGCAGAGCCATGACTGACATCAGATACCAGAGACACAATGACACCCAGAGAATCTCCATCTTAAACATAACTAATGTTAATTGCTAAAGTATAGTTTGTAACAGAACATAACCATATAAAAGTTACTAACAAGTATTTTTATGAGTCAATTAATCCTTGTTCAAGAATTTTATAAAAACTCTCACATATCTATGATTATTAAACTACTGTTCCTATATGTAAATGTATATTTTTACAAAATGTATATGGTACCATAGTATACTCCTATATTGCTTTACATTGTTCATCAAACTATTCCATGTAAAACCACAATAGGTACTAACAGGACTCAGGTAAACTAAGCAGAATGATATACCCCATAGTTTAATAGTCTAAATTTGCAAATTATTATTTATCTTTAGAATTTCTATGTCTTAAGATAAAATAATGAAACAATATAGTTTTAAAATTGGTAGTTATTTTTTGCTAATTTAATTCAAGAGGGGTATCCTTTTAAATCATCAATGCTACAGTCCTGTTAAATATTATGTTAAGCTATTTACCTGGTATTTCTCAGTAACTGCTGAATATAAATATATATATATATATATATATATATATATATATATATATGTATATATATATATATATATATATATATATATATATAAAATCATATGTGATGGAAATCAGTCAGTGTTATAAATTCATTAATTCTTAGAAAAATAAGATATATGTAGATGTAGGGATATTAGAGTAGGTTTTAAATAGCCTCTATTGTAGCTATCAACTGGTGTCTATTTGGGTACAGGATATATGTATGAATGTATGTGTTTGAGTTATGCAGTTTATGTAGAGTACCAAATGGTGTTCTGTTCAATCCTAAATTAGGAATGAGGTGAAGGTGAAATTCTCAGGAGATAAATGTAGGGTTTTTCTACCCTAACATTGGCCACATAGACACTGTGACACCATATTCAAATATAATCCTCAATCTTTTGCTGATAAAGAAAAATATTTCTCACAAGTTTTAAAAACTATTATGACAGTAGATGCTCCTCGATCAGCCTTCACAATGGTGACAAGAAGAAAACTACAGTCTAGCTCCAGATCAGAGAGTAGTGTACTGCCAGCAGTGACAAGACGAAACCCACAGTCCAGCTCCAGATCAGAGAGTAGTGTACTGCCAGCAGTGACAACAAGAAACCCACAGACCAGCTCTATACCAGAGAGAAGTCTACTGCAACAAGTAATAAGTTACTCCCAAAAGATGACTGCAATGCCAAAAGTAAGAGAGTGTTTCAAAAGGATGCTGCCTGCAAATCAAAGTCCTCACCATCTGCACAAGAGGGAAGCACATTAGCTGGAAAAAGATTTAGAAGAAAAGCCCAGAACAACTGTAGGTGAGAGAAGTCTCCAATATAATTGATGCATCAACAAGAGCCTCTTTGACACTACAGAAGTCATCAAGGAGAAAGGCTTTCTGAAAAGTAAAAGGACATTCCCACTTCCCAGGTGTCATGCTTTATGAATTGTAAGAAGGATTACAGAAGTTTAGTTGTTGCTGTCAACAGTGAGAAAGAACCTCTGTAACATGGGTAATTACAGACATCATCAAGAAGGAAATCCTTGCAAAATGAAAAAAAAAGAAAGACATTACCATTTTCCAGGTGCCATGGGCCATGACCTATGAGAAGAAGTTTTACAGAAGCTAAAGTTTTTTTATGCCAAACATGAGAAAGAGGCCTATATGGGTCTGTTGTGTCCAGTTTCTATGCTAAATTATGCTTCGCCTCACATGAACACATTACCATTGGTTTTATATATATATATATATATATATATATATATATATATATATATATATATAATAGATTATTGTTAGTTTTGTAATTTTCTTTTAATAATTTAGATAGCGAAACTAATAAATAAATAATAATTTAGGATGTTTACAGATAAGATACAAGCAATTACTCTCATAAGGTGTGGCCAATCCAAATATTTCTCACGGCCACAAGGGAACCACTGGTACAAATTGAGTAATTGATAATTATCATCAAATTATATATATGTATTGGTGTGTGTGTGTGTGTGTGTATATATATATATGTGCGTGTGTGTATTTGTGTATAATTCAACTACTTCCCAAGGACACACCTGTTCATGTACAGGATAAAGCAATAAATTCCTTTAGCTAAAATAAAGTCCATGTCAGAAGCCATGTCAGGAATATAATTAATAGCCCAAAAGGTGTCCTAACAAACAGCTATCTAAAAAGTCAGAAATAGCTAGAAGTGCAGAGATACAAAAATATATCTCAGACAATTATAATAACCAATCACATTCTAAGCCAACCCAAAATGATAACAAGCATCCACCATTATCCATTTTGGGAGTTATTAGCTGAAGGAACCTGTCATTAGAGGTATATAAGGTGTAGGAAAGAGAGAAATAGAGAGAGGAGGAGAGGAGAAAGGAAGAGAGCTTAGAAGCAATAGAGAACCAGAAATAAAGACAGACTTCTTACTGGGGCCCCAGAGGTAATTATATTATGCACTTACTTACTTTATAGCTATAAAGTTGTTTTCATGTCTGTTTGCATTTGATGTAAGAAATTGTTTGCAGATATGTCAATGTGTTTTATGTAATGTATTTAATGTAACTCATATTAATGGTACCATATAAAGAAGCATAGAATTTTGTATCATGTGATCTAAGATCTTGGGTGCTGTGACTAAATAAAAGTTGTTATATTAAGCTGTCTTTCTCACAAGCAAATTCTTTCATAAATAATAATAATAATTATTATTAATATAAATATTATATTCCAAAAAACAAATTATTAATCTTCAATAATGGTCACTTTGAAATGGCTGCAAAGCTCCGCCCACTGATGACATCACAAACTGGGCTACATCTAGGCACTCTGCTGAATAGCATTAACAGTCTGTTGAATCCAACTAGTTGCCCTTTTGTGATTGGATGTTACATGCAGCCCAGACTGGGATGTCATCAATTGGCAGAGCTTGGCAGCCATTTTAAAGTGGCCTGAAACAATATTCATTTTAAAATAACTTTTTTTTATCATTCCTGCGCATGATATAAAAAAAGGTGCAGGAAGTTATTTGCAGTTTAAAGGAACATGAAACCCAAAATATTTATTTCATGATTCAGATAGAGCATACCATTTTAAACATCTTTCTAGTTTACTTCTATTATCTAATTTGCTTTGTTCTCTTGGTATCATGTATTGAAAAGAAAACCCTTATCTAATAAATGTGATTTAACATGGACTTGTAATATCAAGTTTCCAGCTAATGCTAGTGCGGCCCAGCAATACTGTTTATCACGTTCCATGCTAGCATTAGCCCTATATGCATTTTAATACTTTTTAACAAATTTAATAAAAATATGATAACATTAATTTAAACAAAAATACTTAAGTATCCATTGCAAATTAAAAAAAAATATATATTTATATTTTTATAAATGAGTTTACAATTTTCCTATTTTTTTTTAATTTTTAAAATGAATGTAATATTATGATATTTAATAATAGAACCACCAAAACTAAAGCTTACAACCAAATGTAATTTTTCCATTATAGTTGAAACATACCTCAAACATAATTTTTAAAGGATCTTACTTTTAACGCAATTCTTATTTCTGAAATACTTCATTGACTCCAGGATGGCTTCTGTACAATGTGTTCCAGCTGGTAAAATATGTTTTCAGTGCATAACCCCTGAGCCATATGGTGAGGGCCAGTGGTGGTTCTAGGGGGAGAATTTTCCTCATTATTGTAGCACCCCAAAACCTCAAAGCTACCAGCTTCCCACAATTTCCAAGTGTCTTTTTCATGTCCTGTGCTTTACACAGAACAAGGAGAGATGCAAGAAGGGAGAGGGAGAATTTTAAAAAATAAAGGTTTGAACAGGGAGTCAAATGTGAGATTCCCCCTCCAATAAACCAAGTACCCTTGATAAGTGGATTTTGTACCCCAAAATTGAATTTGATGGTGTCAGATGTATCACAGGGTAATAGCACAACATTCCCACTTCAGTTTCTCTACATTTTCAATACAACTCTCTACACATTACCAACACCTAATTATTTATTCAAAATGGGCACAGTGTCATTATATTTAGCTCTAGTGAAAGACATCATAATATAAATGCAATGTTTGTTGGTTGTTTAATACTTTACATTCAATATTAGCTTTGTACATTCTGTTATAAGTAAAATACCAATCATTTTTTAAATATTTCTAAAACAAAATGCTTTAACCCTTCAGATTCCACAATATTTTAAATACACCATGTTCTTAAGCTAGCAGATGACTAGAAGGATCTAAATGAACAAAGCTAATTTGAAATAGTTGTCATTTGGAAGTGAGGAGTCAATTTTCAGTGTGAGCTAGATATGTTTTTTGTATGTACCTAACGTGGAATTGTATAAGTTATTTTAGTGAGCAGACATGATTGCATAACTGCAAGATGATTCTACTTAATCCCACAGTCGCTTTGCCCTCAGTTATTCTAAGCCATCGTCCATTCCAGTGCAAAAAAAATGTGTTTTCCATTAAATTATATATGCACAAATATTTAAATAGATTCTTGTTCTAGTAGTTGTTACTCTTTCTTTATTGTGCCAAATAATACATTATTTGAATAGTTCTATTATCTCCCTTTAACTAAAATGTACTGTCCCTGTCCTATTTCTTCAAAAAGCTTGTTAATATGCAATCACCTGGTACAACTGCAAAGTTTTTAAAGGTCACCTATGTTTTATTCATAAAGGGTGGTTTTCTGGAAGGAAAAAGGTTACAGTGTCATGTAATACCATATTCTGATAGAGGTGTGCTTAAAATGTACCTTTTAATAGCCATAAGAAATTAAATGAGGATTTAAAGGATTTGAATAGATTTTAGCCAAAAAGGTTACAGAAAAAAAACTCCAAAATGTCTATACCTCAAGTATTTTAAATAAATATATACTATATAGATAATGCATTTCCTTTTTATGTCACTTATCACTTTTATTTAGCTGTCTTTATCTTGCTAGATCAAGATAATAAAAAGCATTTTAGGTTAAGTGCATGTTGACGTCTTTCTTAGAAAGCAATACATTGGAATTAAAGGGACAGGAAACCCAAAAATGTTCTTTCATGATCCAGACAGAGCTTACAATTTTACACAATTTTCAAATGTATTTCTATTATCGACTTTAATTCATCCTCTTGGTATCCTTTGTTTAAAAGCATACCTATGTAGGCTTAGGAGCCAGAAGTGTATTGCTGTTCCTTCGATAAAGAATACCAAGAGAATGAAGCTAAACTGATAATAGAAGTAAATGGCAAAGTTGTTTACAATTGTATGCTCTATCTGAATAATGAAAGAACATTTTTGGGTTTCAAGTCCATTTAAGGATGAGCTAAGAAATGCAATTTACCTAAAAAAAATTGTGTAGGGCTGTATCATCAGTGGATAGGGTTGCCACCTTGGCTATGTTTTCCAGGACACTTATGAGTTACACATGCTGCAAGGTGTGCAGAGGGCAACAAGCACTGCGCATCTGAACAGCACACAAATAGTGACCCTGGACAGCACTATTAATGGTCCTCCCTGCACACCCTGCAGCATGTGTAACTCATAAGTGTGCAGGAAAAAATGGCAGAGGTGGCAACCCTATCAGTGGATTTACATTCTATTTTTTTCTAGAGCTGTTTTTTTTTTTTTTTTTTTAATATGGAGCATTATCATTATATGCAAAAGAGAGACTCATCTGTTGACTTAGATTTGAGCACAATATTAGTAAGGCAACTATGTTAGTAGTTAGATGTCAATCAAATTAATGAATTCATTAATAACTGAAGCAAGGAGAGGAAATTGGTGGTAACAGTATATAACAGGGGGTGGGGCAAAAACAACAGGATTAGGGTGTTTAGTTATATCTGTGCTAAATGACTGGGTAATCCTTGCACCATCAGACTACAGACATTTAAAGAGATACTGCACAGTAAATTTGTTTTCAAACTATTTCAAATGACAAAATAAAGGTAGACAAATTTACTTCAGTAGGTAAAATGGGTTATTGTAAATACATTAAAGGGGAAAAAATTGATATCCTACTTAATAATGAAATAAAAAAATAAAAAAGAAGCAAGCCTCTATACAGTTCTCTGCCAAATAGTAGGTCTAGTTGTTGCTGGGGAATCCAAATAGTACCCACTAATGTGCACTGCTAACTGCACATAAGGATCTAACTACCTTCTCATCAAGGGCCCAATGATCTAAGCCTTGTTTTTGAGATAGATTTTTTCTCGCTGACCCTGGCAGTGGCTACCCTGGTGGAATTATCTTTAAAAATGGGCAGTCCCTGCAAGTGCCAAGATGTTTCCTATTGAAATAATGCAGCTTGCTGGAAAGGGACACTTTGCACCATAGCAGGGAGCAAAGGGCACATTTAAAAAAACTAAATCCTGCAACCAATATAAGTCATATTACACTGCTTTCTGCACATAGCATCTTACAATCGCCTACATTTTTAAATGCATGTGTTTTTCTATTAGGGTTATAAGTATTGTCAGTGTATGTTCACTTTTTAGTTGGCAAGAAAAAACTGTGAGATCTGTAGTGTGAAAATCTTTACAGAATGACTCTGTGAATTTGAGAGGCTATTTAATTTAAACCCATGTTCAACCCATTTTGCAAATAAACAACAATTACACTTTGTATTTTGCACTTCTAAGTAATTTCTGTGTTTTTTATAACCAATGTTATTTTATGACTTAAATATGCTCAGATAATCCCCTCCCCCCCATCATGCAGTATATGCCTTTCTATGTTTTGGCTTCTCTAAAAGAGCATTTCTGCAACTGACCCATCAACAAACAGCTGCACTTAAAGGATTAGTTTCTGTTATAATTTTTAAGCTAAACAACTAACATATTAAAGTTAATAAACATTAATTAAAACCTACTGACCTATATTTTCTCCAAAACGAAGTTTCATAACGTTCTAAAAGTTATATCTTTTATTCGCCGATGATGTCACGTTATCCTGCCCACTATTTTCAGCACTGCATGTTCAAAATACTTAAGCCAATAACTAACGGCTAGATTTAGAGTTCGGCGGTAGATGGGCTGTTAACGCCACGCGTGTTTATGTCTAACGCACGTCAATGTTTGACTCCGGTATTTAGAGTTAAGATAAGACCATCTAACGATGCTCCTAACGCGTGTATGTCACACGCGTAATCCTGCCCGCGTTAGACAGTCTCCCATAGAGATCAATGGTAAAGCAAAAAAATTGCCTTTTTTAATCTAACACTCGATCTCGCGAGAATACGCACAGCTCGGTCATATGACGCATACCACATCATGCACAACAATAACACGCCGCAAATGTCACAACAACAATCAATCAACAAAGCACACAAGCATTACACATTCACAAGCGGGGGAAGTTTTAATACTATTTATACGGGGAATACGCATATACTTTAAGATGCGGAAAATCGAACAATAACAACAAGGATTAAAAAAGATATACATACACTAGAAACAAAATCGCATTCAATATCATTATATATTATGAAAAACATACATATACAACACTTCACGAAGAACACACCATCGCAAATTCACATTTAATAAGAATACTTTTGGACAATGAAAGCTAAAACGAACACTATGACATCATCGCATTCTACACATTCCACAAATACCAACTCGAAATGAGCATGCGCAAATTCACACACCTAATACACATTGCAATAATATTAATTGCTAATAAAGCACACCTGAACACTAATTACAATGGAAATTGGGACATCATTAAACATTTACACAGGGTATATAAGCACCACACAAGCATGGCTTCTTTGACTGTGTTGCTGGTGGGTCTTTGGAGATTGGAGGTTTAAGAATAGAGAGTTAGCAAATTTTTGAGAGTGAGTTAGTGTTAGCGTGAGAGAGTCAGTTGGTAGTGTTAGCGTGAGAGAGTCAGTTGGTAGTGTTAGCGTGAGAGAGTGAGTGAGTTAGTGGGAGTTAGTGGGAGTGGGAGAGAGTCTGTTAGTGGGAGCGTGAGTGAGTTAGTGGGAGTTATTAGTGAGAGTTGTTAGTGGGAGCGTCAGTTAGTGGTAGTTAGTGAGCGTTAGTGGGAGTGTTTGTTAGTGAGAATTAGAAGTAGTGTGAGTTAGCGAGCGAGTGATTTATCTGTACACTTAACACATTTACACGCAAACACATTCAATACATACATACACTTATCAATAACACTACATACACTCCATACCCCCTACCCCCTCATACTACACTCCATACCCCATTCCTTGTAGTCCCATTCCCTTTCATCCCATTTACTCTTATCCCATACCCCATACCCATCCCATACCCATCCCCTAGTTACATTTAGTTTACATATCCTCCTTTTAGTCTTATTCTTTTCGTTTATTTAAATACTCCTTACCCTCTTTGTTTTTTTACATCCCTCACACTTTAAGCACCTTTTTTGTCTTTTTAGTTCTTTATTTTGAGCCCCTTTCATTTCATCACACTCACTTTTTGTTTGATTATTTGGGGTTTAGTTTAGGGAGGAGATGGAGGCCAGACAGGGGACAGGTAGAGGGGGGAGTAGAGGGAGGGGGAGAGGAACAGGGCAGGAAGGGGGGCAGGAAGGGGGGCAGGAAGCGGGGGTGGAAGCGGTGGGTGGACCCAGCCACTTGGTTCAAGATGACCAAGTGGCTGGGCCCAGTGGCGGTCAGAGTAGGGCTTCACAGTCCGGGAAACAGAGGGCATCGTCACAGGGGAAGGCCAAGGCGACTAGGGAGGCGAGGTTTACGATGGAGGAGAAGGAGGCCCTCGTAGAGGCCTATATGGCCAGGCATAGGATGCTGCAGCACCAAAAGACCACCCCGACTGAGAAGAGGAGGCTCTGGAACGAGATTAGGAATGCAGTCAATGCAGTGGGTGGCCGGAACCGGGATATGGATTCTATCAAACATCGGTACCGGGACTGTAAACTTGAACTTAAAAAGAAGTTAAGCCTGGAGGCCCGACATGCCGCAGGGACCGGTGGCGGCCCTGCCCTTGAAATGGAGTACTGCCGATGGGAGGAAATGTTGCGGCCCAGCATCTCCGAGGTGGAAGTAGTCGGTATCGGAGGAATCGATACCGGGAACCTGCCACTCTCATCTGACGGTAAGCTCATTGAACAATAATTTCACATACGAATGTATTTCAATGGACACTATACACAAACATTTACTTTCATGATTGAGGTAGCGAATACAATTTGACAAAACATTCAAATGTACTTAAATTACCTAATTAGATTCATTCTTGAGATATATTTTAATGAAGAAATAGCCATGCACACGGTGAAACAATCACAGGAGGCAGCTATATTCAGCTAACAATCAGCATCTTAGAAGCATATTTAGATATGCTTTTCAGCAAAGAATATCCAGAGAATGAAGCTAATTAGATAAGAAAAGTACATTCGAAAGTTGATACTAAATGTATGCTTCTAAATCATGAAAGATAAAACATTGGGTTTCATGTGTTAAGGATCAGATTAATGCTATAACGTTGTTTACACGCATTCTATTACTTTGCGGTTACATCAGTATCTAGGCTATAGGTTAGGTGTGCATTTAAACAGACTGAAAACAAACGCTAAAACATTCACATTGACCACAGATATCACAAACACGGTTTAGAAAAAGCGGAAATCGTATTGATTGTTTGTTAGATTTCAAAGTGGATTAATGATTCTGCATTTGTAATTGTATCGTAAGCTAAGTCATTTAAACCTTTATTTGCAAATATGCTAATATATATATATTTTTTTTTTTATTTATTTTTTTATATACAGAGTCTGGGGACGAGGCAGCACAGCCTCCTGCATCTCCCCGGGATGAGAGTGGTGGTGAGGAATTCCCACTTCGGAGGGAAGAGGCCCCCCGTGACGAACAGCGCACGGGAGATGATGAAGAGGCCCCGGAAGCACAGGAGGATCCCGCTGAACCCGCGGAACCCGCGGAACCCGAGGTCCCTCAAAGACCCGCACTCCGCCGTGCACGGGCACCCCGCCGTGCACGGGTTCAACAGGCACAACAAGAGGAAATAGCGGAGGTGCGGGTTCTACTGGATGCGTACCTCCCGGATAGAAAATATAGAAGGACGACGCAGAATACTTGATGGCCAGAATCAAATTATTCAAGGACAAAATGAAATAATCAGCATACTGAATAGAATACAAGAAGGACAAACAAGAATGTTTCAGCTTCATCAAGAAATGTTCACTTTTTTCCGGGAGGCGCATGCTGGTCTACCTCCTGTTGCTGGGCCTCTTGTTGCTGGGCCTCTTGCTGCTGGGCCATCTCCTCCTGCCGGCCCATCTCATCCTCCTCCTCAGCCATCTACTCCTCCTCCTCCTCAGCCATCTACTCCTCCTCCTCCTCAGCCATCTTCTCCTCCTCATCCATCTTCTCCTCCTCAGCCATCTACTCCTCACCTTGGTCGTCCCAGTACTCTTCCTTCCACTCCTCCCACAACAGCTCCAAGGAGGACTCTTCGGATTCTGCAGTTGCCTCTCCCAGAGCCTCAGCCCCGTGGGAAGAGGGGAAGGAAGAGGAAGTAAGTATTTTTTTCCATCTTCAAATTATTTTTTTATGTAATGTGTAATGGATAGGTATGTGATGATGTGGTTTTCATACACTTGTGGACCACACTCTGTATATAATCGACTTCTATGGGACCGGGTCCATGGAGGAAGATTGTTTGCAGAGTGTGGGTTATAAGTGTGTGAAAACCACATCATCACATACCTATCCTTGTTCATGATATTGATTGGTTTCTGTGATGTGATGTCCAAACTGTTTCCCGAATCGCTAACTAAATTACCATAACAATTATCCATGATGGCATATTACTGTTTGAATGCCAATAACACAGCTTAAAGGGACAGTCAGAAAATTATTGATTACAAAGAAAACACTGTATTACGCATTATAAAGTTGGAAACAACAAAACATGGAGAAATACATGTGTGACTTATGTGCTTACCCTTGTATCTATGACTATGAAAAATGACCACTTATTTGTTGTTCTGACATAACAACATTTTAGATATCAATTATCAATACATGGTCAATAATATGCTGTATGAGCACAAGGTTTTACATATACAAATGCTATCCAAATGCCCTCTAGTGCTCAAATTGTATAATGATTACAAGCACTCTTCAAGATTGAAGAAATGAGCACACCAACCTCATAGGTTTAGATAGCAAATTTAAATAAACCCAGACAAATGTTCAATTGTTGAGAAACATTTTATATCCTTGATATTACAGAATTGACTTTTCGAATAATTTTAAAAAATAAAAATTTTCTAAACTGTCCCTTTAACAACATTACATATGCTAACACATATTTTAAGCTTGTTGGTATATCTACATGTACTTTGTCAAAAAATAAATTTTAAAATCACATTTATATTGACGTGTTAAATAAAGTCTATTTTCTTTAAGAGACATTATTGTGTTAATATTTTATTGTAAATATTTTTATTTTAACAATGAATATGGTTTAAAGTCCTTTTAGGAGTGGGGGGGGGGGGGAATATGCTAACAAAAATATATTTGAAGATTAAACTATGTGGATCTCATACATGATACAAAAAACAACATTTGCATTCAAGGGACAGTATCCTATATTTTTTACATAACTGTATGTAATAGACACTACTACAAACAACAAGATTAACATATACTGATATCAATATTAAAAAGCTTCAAACACTTGCAAATAAAATAGGGTTAGCTATATTGAAAATATAGATGAACCACCATTACAACCGTAAAACAACACAATACACCATCATTAACATATGAAAAGACCCTTTACACAAACTGGACAAAGCTGGAGATGGTACTCACATGAAACTCAGAGGCTTTGCGAGGAGTAAGAAAATTACTTACATTTTCTTAGAACACAAGACAAAATAAACATATTGGTTTAACAATGGACTATCTAACTAGAGACAAAATCCAAGATTTTGATTTATAATGTGAGTGTCTAATGAACCTTTAATAAAATATACAACGAAATTACATTTAGAAGAAGTCGGCATCATATATTTAGCATATGATAAATGCATATTGATTACTTTATTCAAACACAATAGCGCATATTTATTAATTAGATATGTTCAACATTAAACACAACAGTAATTTTTAAGAAAAAGGAACATTGTTGACAAACATATTAAACATGGACTGTAGAGATTTGCACTTGCCTATAAATATCCTATGCATGAAAACATTTTGCTTTCGTTCGTTGATTCAACCAGACATCCAGCAAAAGAGAATGTGGTGGTCTTTATCAGCTACGGGTCAACAATGTAACATGATGCAAATAATACATATTCGCAAGCTTTTTAAAATTGCATGCAGTCACAAACGTTTTTAACGTGCACAAATATTGCGGGACTACGCAATCCAATCAGACGTTTTTTTACCTTTACATGTGCCGTCTTAACATGGCGCTTCCTTGATCACGTAAGAACGCCATCCAATGAAAGGCACATTATTGATCACGTAAGAACGCCATCCAATGAAAGGCACATTATTGATCACGTAAGAACGCCCAAAAAAAAAGGCGCATCCTTGATCGCGTCAAAACGCAATCCAATAAAAGGCATATTCCTGATCACGTAAGAACGTCAGTCAATACAAGGAATCATTGGACAGCCTGGCAGGTGACGTCTTAAGCAACATGGCGCATCCGAGATCGCTGAAAAACCGCAGACAATACAAGGACTCAGTGACATCTTGGCATATCACTAAGAAACGTATTTATATTTTAGGAACTAGTATGTGTGTAGATTGCTATCTAGGAATGACAACAAATCCAGAATCATCTTTTCGGACTTGACTGTCCCTTGAACTATAGCTATGGTGTATATCTTTAACATTTAAAAGATACACATGAGAAATACATATGCCATTGATGTTTTAAGATATGTTTGGATTGTTGTTGAATAACAATAGTTATACATGGATTGATTAAACGTGTCATTTATTCAAGTTTAATTATTGTCAGCCTACCTATAGCCATAAATGGGAGGAGATGTATTTAGTTAACATATTAGTTAACTAATATTCATCATCTACATTATTTGCATTACACACAGAGATTTATTTGGTTACACTTTGACAATAATATAGATTTGAAAATGAAATACAGGTGCTGTCAACATTACAATAAGATTGTTTATTAATAAAATTATATGTCCTTGTTCTTGTAAAAAGGACAAAAACGCTTTACAAATGGAAATACATTCATTAACAATTGTGATCAACATCACTTAAAGGGACATTATTTTGTTTTTAAAAAGAGCATACACATAGTCAATACTATTTAAATAAAATGAACACTTTACAGGGATTATATCATTGTATCAATACTCAGATCATTTGGTAAAGGTGCATCAATTCATGCAGAGTTTATAAATACACACATGGATCAGAACATTTCAATATACATATATACACAAATACAAATATATATACATATATAAAGAAATTACTCTGCTAATCATAATCAGGCAATGATAGAGCTAAGAGAAAATAATATAAACACAAATAATAAGATTACATTGGAGATGTTAATCTTAAAGTCATTTACTATTGTCTTACATATATGATTTCATTATAACAAATATATTTGGTAGGTCCCTTTAAGGATCAACAGCATAAACTAGAGCTTTCAAAAAATAACAGGAAGAATGAGGACAAAGATTTGTGAAATAAAATGTATTTTATTAGTATGTAAGAAAACATACAAAACGTTTATAAATAATCTTGTAAAAATAAGGAATATATGAGCCATATGACAAGGTAACACAGTGCATCACAGTCCATGAAGAGAGTTGCCAAGGGCCAGCATAGCCCCATTGGAGACACATGACAAGGTAACACAGTGCATCACAGTCCATGAAGAGAGTTGCCAAGGGCCAGCATAGCCCCATTGGAGACACATGGCAAGGTAACACAGTGCATCACAGTCCATGAAGAGAGTTGCCAAGGGCCAGCATAGCCCCATTGGAGACACATGACAAGGTAACACAGTGCATCACAGTCCATGAAGAGAGTTGCCAAGGGCCAGCATAGCCCCATTGGAGACACATGGCAAGGTAACACAGTGCATCACAGTCCATGAAGAGAGTTGCCAAGGGCCAGCATAGCCCCATTGGAGACACATGGCAAGGTAACACAGTGCATCACAGTCCATGAAGAGAGTTGCCAAGGGCCAGCATAGCCCCATTGGAGACACATGGCAAGGTAACACAGTGCATCACAGTCCATGAAGAGAGTTGCCAAGGGCCAGCATAGCCCCATTGGAGACACATGGCAAGGTAACACAGTGCATCACAGTCCATGAAGAGAGTTGCCAAGGGCCAGCATAGCCCCATTGGAGACACATGACAAGGTAAAAGAGTGCAACAGGCACAACAATAAACTGATAAAAAGGCCAAATGGCAACAATATAAATACAAATTCAACATGTGGACGGAGGATTATTATCTGCCACCATGGAGCATATCCAGATCCTCCACTTACTGGTCATCCTCTTCATTGTCCTGTGCATGTCCAGCTCCAGATTCAGGCCTTGAACGTAATTGCATAATTTCACGCAGAGTCAAGTCCTGAACCCGGAGCTGGGCCTGCATGGTGTCGTTCATCCCTCTCAGGACAGCTGCGTTCCTCAACACGGCCTGCTCTACTCTTGCTATCCCTTCTAGCATGAGCCATGCTGAGTCACAGCCTAAAATAAAATAAAATTAAATATTAAGGATAATTACACAACAGAATAAAAAAAATTTAAAAATACATTGTCATCATAAAGACAAATAATTATTTACCAAAATTAATTTTCATATATTCTTTACACATGAATTAGGTTATTCAGACAGACAGAAATCATTAAAGGCTCATGTTACTCAAACATGTTGTCCCCTTTAATTGGTTTTAGATGATCCACTTATACAGCTTGAGTGTATCAAATGTTGTTAAAGGATTTACATTGTACTTACATCAGCAATTTAAAAATTCTATTTAGACTGTGGTAGGCACACCTATCCTTAAACATTTTGGCATTGAGGACAAGCTGTGTAAACATAGCAACCAGAAGAAATTACATTCCCACTGGGTTAGACAAGAGATAATGTATCCACATTTGTACATAAAATTTTGGATCCAAGTAGTGGTGTTTGGTATATGTAGTGATATCCAATTAAAGGGACACTGAACCTAAATATTTAATGGACTGATTCAGATAGAGCATGACATGACAAATCTTTAGAAATTACACATATTCATTATATGTTTTAATTCTCAAGCTAGATTTTGAATGCAAGAATGTTGCTTTTTATGGAAGCCAATATTTGTTGATGAACTTTGTTTGTGCATGCTGGTTGATGGATACATTCATCCAACAATAAAGAAATGATGGCCACATTTATTTTATTGTTTAAACTAATTATAGGAATAAGTTGTTTTCCAAAAATATATCAAGAGAATGACGAATAATTCATAAGAGTATTCTATTATACATTGGCTTAACATTGCATGCTGGATTTGAATCACAATTTAACCAATTTAACTTCACTGTACCTTTAAGTATCTTATAAAGTGTATTTAGAATGATACTTACAGCTGTGCCTGGGAAGGACAATCTGACACCCAGGACAATGAAGGTTGAAACAGGGGGGAGGGATGGGATTGGCTTGGGGAGGGATGGGAATGGCTTGTGGAGTGGTGAGCTGCCGCTCCAGGGTAGGCCGTACAGCTGGGGAGTGGGGAGTTTGGGTCTGGGCAGCTGTACGGGCCAGAATACGGGGAGAGCGGCGAAGGGGGGTGTATGGGCGTTTTTTGGGAGGGACAGGATATGAAATATGGGAAGGGCTGGCAGTGGTCGGGGCATGGTCATGAGTTTGGTGATGGGAAGGGCTCTGGGTGTGTGCAGGGGTGTGGCCATGGTCAGGGGTGTGTGCATGGGGAGGGGTCTGTGACTGGGCAGGGGCGGAATCCAGATGACCAGAAGTGGTGGATCCATCTGAAAATGTAAAGAAAATATATTAACATCTCATACATTCTGACATCAAATCAACGCATTTCAAATTGATTATGTTTTCAATATACTTCGAAGTGTGTTTGAATCTGTAAACTATTCTGAAATGAGGATATGGTATCTATATAGGCACTCAGATGAATCTCAATGACTGTCTGTACAATTTGAAACTTATTATTGTGTTTTGGCATGGAATATGCATGTGACATAATGATGGCATGAATTATATATTCTTAAAAAAAAATATACAAGCAGATTTTCATGCTGCCTGATATAGAAAGGGGGCAGTAGTGTATTTGAACAGACAAATAATATTCCTTTTTAAAGGGAAAAAGCTGTAGACTTTGAATGTCTTCAATAAAATGATTTCCAAAAAAGAAACATGTTGGAAACATGATAGATATATTTCACATACCATCAGACTCCAAGGCAGCCTCTTCCTCCTCCATCCCACATGTGAGATCAATCTCTGTAAAACATAACATGTTGTGTACACCTTAAGATCAGATATTATAACATATGTTACTGTTGCTCAAATACGCACATCAATGTTGCATTAAAGATATACACACACAAAGTTATGATTTACATCATTTTGATGGAGCATACAAATGACAATAGATTTGTTATTGTCAATAAATCAGAATTTTAATGTATTGTTTGTCTTAATGTTAAATTCATAAAAGCATAGTACATAGAACATTTAAGATTTCTCATGTGTGTATCACTTGATGACTGTTGTCAAAAAATCAAATTGAAAAAAACATATGTTATACATCTTATGAATAACAAATGTGTAGACTAATAAAGTTGAAATTATTAATTGCTCAATAGAAAAAACAAAATATATAATCAGAAGATAAATTTTTTGATTTTTTATAATGTTATGCTTCATCGGAATCATGATTATAATATTGATTAGCAATACACCTTCAATTACATATAAATGAGTCAATGGACTTACCAGGAGACCGCAAAGGCGGCTCTATGTCACTGCTGGATTCCTGTGGGCTCCCCACACCAACTCTCTCTATGAATGATATAGATATATATTATTAAACACATTTTGGATATCACTAAATCACATCTGTCTAGAATTTTAACATTAATCAACTTTAAAATGTGAAGAATAGAGCAGTCATTACACCAGAAAATGCTTGATTGAATCAAGGGGATTCTGTAAACATATCTGTATTGAACATATGTTTAATGTCAGACTACATTAGACATCAAATTCATCTCAGATGCTGCTATTGCATATCTAAATATACCCAATGATCAATGTTCTTAACCCTTTAAGGACACAGCTTTCACTTAGCTCAATTGTTTTATGACGGAATAATTCCGTCATATGTCCTTAAGAAGTTACAAGAATACACACAAACCACATATTGCGGAGCATCTGTTGACAAATCTAAACAAACATGTGTCACATCGACCCATTTTTTCAATGTACAGTAATCTTGTTTAGGACACAACACATATTTATCACAATACATAACAAAATTGATTATTACAAATATGTAATCATGGTGCTGTTAGAGTATGCAGATATCTATAAAGTAACTCCAACAGATAATTAGATTTATATATCAATAGTTTTTAATAAAAAGAATGTAAAGATGAATGAATCTATTTTGTCTTAAAGGGACACTGACATGATTAATTTAAATAATTGATTTCTATGTTCAAACTGTAAAAAATGATTTAACATTGACTCCTATTATAATTAGAATGTTGCTCGATATTAATCTTAAAGGCAGATAAGGAATATTGGATTCAATAAATATTGTTTGTTGAAGGTATCCACCAATCATCAATAAAAACCCAGGTTGGTCAACAAAAATTTAGATGCACATAAACGTACTTTATTTATTTTAAAATCCATTTAGCAATAGAATATGTCACATATGATGATAGTATTATATTTTATGTTTATTAATATTGCATACTGTATGTGAAAGACAATATTAATAATTGTAGCTCAGTATCCCTTTAATCTAAAATTAAATAGATTCCACAATGTTGTTGTTTGTTAATGAATTATCTACTCCATATGTTGATGTCATGAATGGTATTGAGCATGCAATTAAAATCTAATATGTTATTTAAGGATATCCGAATAATTATTTAATTTTCATCTATGAAATAGACATTACATATAAATATTGAACAATGTGTATTTAGTATGTAATGTTCAGTCCATGTTTCGAAGACAAATGTCAATTAAAAAGAGACATACCATACTGTGACAAGCCCTGGCTTGAGGATCCAGCAGCCACATCCATATCTGTAATATATTAAATGAGGATTGCATATCATTAATACTAATCATGCCATGTTTAAAATATTTACATTAATAACAAATCAATAGAAAAATATTAATCCTTTGGTAGTCCCATGAGTTAATAGTTTCCGCAATTAAATTAATGATAAATATATCCTGGACTCTTATTTTCAATCAGTTGTGTTGTTTACTGTATCTTTAAGAATATCTGCTTGTTATTACATAATCATCAATTGATGGCCATATGTTATAATTTATTTGTATTATTCGTTTTTTATTAGCTATAATATTTAAAATAAGAATACTGTATTCTTCACTAATCTAAGAATTTCCATTTAATTTATAACAACATGTATAAAGCAATGCCACTTTCCGCAAACCCATGTTAACGTGGATGAGAAATGCCATTTTCGCGATCATTGCGCAATGATTCCAAGCGGAATTACGCATCCGTCATTTGAACAACATGTATAAAGCAATGCCACTTTCCGCAAACCCATGTTAACGTGGATGCGAAATTACATTTCCGCTCTGTGACGCATATTCTGTAGAGCGCAAGAAACATCATTCCTATTTCATGTGTCAATAATCTAAAATCAGATATCTAAACATCATATGTAGTGTATGTTGTGAGATCTGTATAGGTTTAGTATCTGACTAAATACACATATTTGATTTTTAAAATAAAAAATATTATATGAAGTTGGATAATTACCTGGTTCAGATTCTCTATCGGCTCCTCCCAGGCCACCAGACGGAGAAGCATCTGCCCTGTCCCCCGCGTCAGGACTTTCTGATCCCGCAGCTGGGAGGGAAGAAGAGGAGGCCGAGGATGGCGAGGATCTAAATCTTTTGGGGACCCGGAGTTTGAGGAGCTCGCATAAAGTCACCTCATAAGGGAGTAGGTACAGTTTCCGCGGGGCCTTTCTTTGGCCCCCTCTCTTACGGGCTTGTACCCAGTCCCTTATGAGGTTGACTTTTTTCGATAAACGCAACCTCATATCTCCGAATCTCCTCATGATCTGATCCTGGGTCCTCTGGACGTCACACACCAATCTAACCGCATTGGTGATAGACTCCCAGAGGGCCTTCTTAACAGGCGCATCTGTCGAGCTCCTCTTGTTCCCAAACAGCTGGGGATAAAAGTCCTTGACGGCGTGGACCAGTGCAGCGCTCTCCTCCTTGGTGAACCTGGGAACTGACATGCCTGCTGGGTTGTATAATAATAATATATATTGCCTGCAGGCATTAGAGAACTGACAAAGATGGCAACGTGTAATGGACTTTTATATGGTGAAGTAAACATGAGATGCACCATGGGACAATTTATCTGTACATCTGATTGGATAAAAGTTTGAAATATTGTTATAATGTCTGTGAGACCATCCTGACTCAAGTTGTGTTTGTGTGATGAACTCTGATTGGCCGTTCCTTAATGTTTCATATCTTAGTAACATCCTTACACATACCGCTTGGTGGTGCTGTAACTTCATTTTTCATGTAGACTTATTTGTAACTCATGGGCCTGTCATGCGGATATGTGTGACGCAGATTTAATATCCGTGATCCGTGAAATATTAATGATTAAATACTCTTTAAAATCTAATACTGTCACATTATTAATGTTGTAGACATTTCTCGGTTTAATAACGGTCTGTTTCTTTAATACAAATACACATTTAATATTGTATGTCTTTATTGTTCTTTAAATAAATTTATTGTGAAGTATTGACATTGCTCTATTAAATGTATTTATAATGCACATTGATTAGAGTCTAATGTCACGCAATAGCACACAATGTTTAAGTATGCTAATCTGGTGTTTGAAGATGCGTTTCCCACGCAATATTTATTAATGTTAAAATTCCGGTTAGAATGTCAGTAACTTGGATAATCTGTTTATAAATGTTAAACTACAGATTTGTTATTCGCAAATAAACCTCGAGCTTGTATTTGTCTGAAGTGCTCATATATGTTATTGTGCAATGGCGTCTTTAGTTTTAAAGAGACATTACAAACAATTGTATCAAATGATCTGTAGAGATAGAAGATTGTTTAGACTTTAAAATGTAAATCATTTTCTCTTAGTATTTATATATCCTCAACAGAAGAAATTTAAATGCACATGGTTGAGACAATCACATAAGGCATCTCTGTGCATCCACCAATCTTCATCTACTGAGCCTATCTCGATATGCTTTTCAAGCAAAGTATGTCAAGATAGGAAGAGAAGTGAATACACTCTTTAAATCTCTTAAAGGGACACTGTCCAAACAAATTTACCATTGGTGATTGAGCATGAAATGTTAATCAACTTTATTATTTAATCCGATTATCAAATGTTAACAGTTATCTTGTTATGTTTCTTTGCAAATCAATAATGATATTTTATATTACGGACAATTGTTTAATAAAAACCTGGGTTGTCCTTGACGATTGTTGCATCAATTATTCCAAACAATCAAGTTCTGTCCAGAGTACTGAAGCAAATAAATTAGCTATTTACTGCCTTATTTTTAAAGTAATGATAGCAACATCACAATGAGCATTCATAATATGAGACAAGTTTTAAAGTTGATTAAAATAGAATACTCATTCAGAATGTATAAATCATTAATTATTTAACTGTCTACCTTTAAGTATATTTTGAGTTCATGTCCCTTTAAATAAACATTTCACAATAATGCTTAATATATCATAAACCTAGGCACCTTCCTTTTGCTAAATGAGTCTAACATATGAGTAAAGCAAATTTAGATTAACTTCTAGATTGTTTTACACACTGACTGAAATATATTTATTAAATGAGGTCTTTTTTAGCCTTCAGCGTAGAGGGACATTAAGCTATATGTTATGTATGCATTTTGTATAATAATCTTATATTTGACCAACTTAATATGTTTTGTTATTCAATCATTATATTGTAATTATATATATTCGTGGATTAAATACATCTCTACATAGGCTATTTTGATGCTGATTGTTGTTTGCATATAGATGCCTTATATCATTGACTAAGATATGTGCATTTATTTTTATTTTAACAAGTATATTTAAAGACTGAATGTAATTCTATAGTACATTCTAAATATGTTTAAATTCTTGTATGATATTTGTAACAATCTATACAAAATATACATTTTGAATGACCCCTTTAAGGACCCAAACATATTGTATTTTGATTTAACATTGACAAAATAAACTAAAGGGGAAATTACATTCTATATAGATATTTGATGTCTAACCCAAGAGGTAAGATTGTAATAAATACATAATATTACTAAGTATAGTTAAATGACTCCACTAGAAAATTACATAGATTAACCTGGCATCCAATAACTAATTTGTTAAAAATATCAAGTTAAATGACCTACCATTTATAAATGTAATAATTGTAAAATATTTTCTAATAATGTTTTGAGATACCTAAGGAAGATACATGATCTTATACAATTCTTTTTACATTCAACAACACTGTCACTTTCATGTAATTGAACCACTTCACCTTATTAAATGTTAAAACAATCATAATATTACTACATATCCTAAATATTTTTAATATATACTTTTTCTATATAAAAGCATTGAAGAATCTGACTCCCCAATTAATGTTAAAAGATATATTTTAATATTCTCGTAAGATTTTTATTTTCTACCATTAATGCATTATTTTCTCTTATGCATGTGCTTGTCAAATAGCCAACTACCAGTCAAGGGAGTCCAAGTTTTATTTACAGATTATATTGATATATATTAGAATCTGTTAAAAATAAACATATATTTAATAGAAAATAATTAAATATTCCAGGAAGTCATCAGATGCCAATCTGAAATGACAAATAATAAAAATGGAACAAAGTTAATACACACGTTGTAAAATATTCATAAAATACATTTAAAATCATATTGTGTCTATGCTCTAACTTTGATCAACATTTTTTAAAGATAATCATTACATTGATTTTAAATTAATTAAATACATACACCATTATATTGTTGATTAAAAATTATATTTAAATATCAAAAATTAAAATTATACATAATAATGTATATCACATGTAAACAATATATGTATGATGAACATAAATGTAATATTTCATGTCCATTCAAATACCTCTATATCAACTATAATATGTATTCCTTTTTCTGATTGTGATCCCTAAATATCTCATTAAGAACTAAATATGACTAATGTATGTAAGCTACTAATATTCTACAGTCTTCACTAGCATGCATTGGTACACCAACCTGGACAATGCATGGTCTTTGAAAGTCAATTCAGGGGTAAACAGTTGATCTTCAATAGGTGTCTTATTCATCAGTTCATTAAATAGAGGACTGGGAAATACCATCTACAAAATAGAAAATCATCTAAGTGTCTCCAATAGGATGTCTCCACAGCCTTATTCTATCAAATAGTTTGCACTTACCATGTGAACATGTATTTGTATGGTTTTCAAGGTCAGCAGAATTGAAATATAATGCCAGACATGATCCCATTGGTATACTTCAATTTCAATCTTGGCTTTTTCCCCACTGTCAGTCTTGGAAATCTTCACTGTCAGGCTTCAAATTGTTCCCTTTCAGTCTTTAGATTAAGTCATCTCCCTAATGTAAGAAAATATATATAAAGATTTCATACAAGTGTGTGAATCAGTTCTGTACCCCTCTCCCACCCCCCATTTCATAATAAATATCTATCACTAGCTTACTAAGCCTGTGTATGAACCTGTGTTATTTTCTATCAAGTGTGAAGATGAGTCATATTGAGCAGAACAAACCTCTGTGTGACATTGAACCATAGTCATTCTAGAGTATCCCTTTCTGATTATGTACATTTTAAGTAATGTGTAAACAAAATTATATTTTTTAAAATGTATGCCATATGATGTATTTGTGTACAAATCATGCCAGCAACAGTCCATACATTTCTACTTACCATCTGATGTCCTCTTTAAAAACCAGGTGGCAAAGACTCGCTATAGGACCCAATGCCCAGAGCATCACCTATATTATGAAAAATAAAGATTATTCTAACATTTGATCAATACTAACATGTTTGCACAATTCTCTACTTGTCATTTCCATAGAGTTCACATCTATTGAAAATACTCCAGTGTAACTTCTATTATTTACCGTCTAAAGTGGCGGTTGATGACGTCTGCTCTGACATCAAGTCCCTCGTCCTGGAATTCCCCCTCTAGAACAGGATCATCCTCCTCATCTCTGAGGAGGTCTCTGTCCACCGGGACGGCCTGCAGCATCCCAGCCCGCTGTGCAATATTATGCAGGACGCTACAGGCTACAACGATCTTAGCCACCTTCTTTGGGTTGTACTGGAGTGCTCCTCCAGAACGGTCCAGGCACCTGAATCTCATCTTCAGGAGCCCGAACATACTTTCAACCACCGCCCTGGTTCTCTTATGAGCCCTATTGTAGCGCTCCTCAGACACATCAGTTGGGCTACGCAAGGGGGTAATGAGCCAAGGCCGGCTCATGTACCCAGAATCACCTATAAATTTAGAACAGAACATAATTCAAACAGAATACTTAAACTAGTATATTGTTGTAGAAATATATTTTTTTTAAAACATAATCCATATTAAAAGTTGTCAGAAACATAAAAAAAAAGAAATAAATTTATATATAATTCTGTATCTTGCCATTTCATCTAAGACATGCTACATATGCGTATTTCTCCTAAAACAAACCTTGTGTAAAATGCTAACTACATGGTTACATTGCATTCTCTATCTGAACACTTAAGGTAAGACATGCTACATATCTGCATTTCAATAAAACTAGACATTAGCGGAAAAAGACAATGACAGCGTTAAATTGCATGAGATAATATCTTGCCATTTCATCTAAGACATGCTACATATGCGTATTTCTCCTAAAACAAACCTTGTGTAAAATGCTAACTACATGGTTACATTGCATTCTCTATCTGAACACTTAAGGTAAGACATGCTACATATCTGCATTTCAATAAAACTAGACATTAGCGGAAAAAGACAATGACAGCGTTAAATTGCATGAGATAATATCTTGCCATTTCATCTAAGACATGCTACATATGCGTATTTCTCCTAAAACAAACCTTGTGTAAAATGCTAACTACATGGTTACATTGCATTCTCTATCTGAACACTTAAGGTAAGACATGCTACATATCTGCATTTCAATAAAACTAGACATTAGCGGAAAAAGACAATGACAGCGTTAAATTGCATGAGATAATATCTTGCCATTTCATCTAAGACATGCTACATATGCGTATTTCTCCTAAAACAAACCTTGTGTAAAATGCTAACTACATGGTTACATTGCATTCTCTATCTGAACACTTAAGGTAAGACATGCTACATATCTGCATTTCAATAAAACTAGACATTAGCGGAAAAAGACAATGACAGCGTTAAATTGCATGAGATAATATCTTGCCATTTCATCTAAGACATGCTACATATGCGTATTTCTCCTAAAACAAACCTTGTGTAAAATGCTAACTACATGGTTACATTGCATTCTCTATCTGAACACTTAAGGTAAGACATGCTACATATCTGCTTTTCAATAAAACTAGACATTAGCGTCGGTAAATAAGAAATGGTTAAATTTAATCCTATAGCTGAACATGACGCTAACAGTTAAAAAATACAGGGGCAATTGTCAAAATAATTAACCATGTTGAGCACAAATACTCACCAACGAGATAACCAGGGGGCATTTGTCTTTCCTCAAACTGTCTCCACAGGGACGACAGAGAGAGGATGCGGGCATCATGACAAGCCCCTCCAAAATTCGCATACACATGCATAATCCTCATCCGTGCGTCACAAACATACTGCACGTTGAGGCTATGAAAATGTTTGCGATTTCTGAAGGGCAAGTCATCAATTGGAGCACGCAGTGCAATGTGGGTACAATCAATGGCTCCCAAGACATTGGGCAATTGAGCAATATCAAAGAATTCCCGCTTCAGGCGCCTCCAATCACCATCATTCTGTGGGAATCCTATGTATTGCTTACTGATACGTACCATGGCGTCCAGAAAGTTATCAAACACCCCAGAGAATGTACCTTGAGCCAGGCCATGCATGTACAGTTCTCCGGATTGAAAACTCCCGGAGGCCAGGACGTATAGACAGCTTAGCATCTTACTCATGGGGGGAACAGCAGTCCTTATTTGTATACGTGGCTCCAAATGAGGTTTAAGAAGATCATAAAGGCCAATGAGCTGTTCGCGATCGAGCCGATACTTATCAAAAACCTCAAAGTCGCTCATGTTTTCCAAGGTGGGTCTCACCCTGTAGACACGAGGACCTCGAACCAGACGACCCCTTCGTCTCGGTCTGAGCCGCCGAGGCTGCCTGATTCGACCAACAGCTAGTTCGCCAATAGCACCACCAGCAGCGTCTACCATGTCATCGTCATCCATCTTTCAAAACAGCGTAACAAGGTAAGCACTTGATCTGATGTGGATCACAAGTGATGCATTGGCCATGTTGTTTGGGGGATTTATAGTACAATTAGTCCAATGGTAGTGAGTTTGTAATGATTGCTGATTGTATTCACCTGTTTGTATGTGAGCGGCGCGAATGCTTTCACAGTGGGCGTTTTTTTGTTGTTTGCTGAAATGTTATTTTCAAACAATGAATCTCAATGTGAAAGTGTCAAATATCACACATACAGTGCATGTTTGTAATGTTTGCTCATATGCGTAATCAATATTTGTTAAACGCGATCTTATAGTAACAAGCACACGTCCAGGCTAACATGAATGAAAGTGCATAGTTGTGTATAATGTGCATCGAATGTGATCGATCAATGTTGCTGCAATATTGTTTGTAAACGATAAAGTAGCATCTGCCATCTGTAGTATTGTATCTATACGTGATTAGCTAGATGTCAATATTGTATGCGTCCCTTTAAAATCGCAATAATAATTCCGAACTTCCCGTCTGTCATCTGTAGTATTGTATATATAAGTGATTGCCGAGATGTCAATATTGTATGCGTCCCATTCAAATCGCACTAATACTGAAGAACTTCCGGCTGTTATCTGTAGTATTGTATATATAAGTGATTGCCGAGATGTCAATATTGTATGTGTCCCTTTCAAATCGCAATAAGAATTCCGAACTTCCCGTCTGCCATCTGTAGTATTGTATATATAAGTGATTGCCGAGCAGTCAATATTGTATGCGTCCCTTTCAAATCGCACTAATGCTGAATAACTTCCGGCTGTCATCTGTAGTATTGTATATATAAGTGATTGCCGAGCTGTCAATATTGTATGCGTCCCTTTCAAATCGCAATAAGAATTCAGAACTTCCCGTCTGCCATCTGTAGTATTGTATATATAAGTGATTGCCGAGCTGTCAATATTGTATGCGTCCCTTTCAAATCGCAATAAGAATTCAGAACTTCCCGTCTGCCATCTGTAGTATTGTATATATAAGTGATTGCCGAGATGTCAATATTGTATGCGTCCCTTTCAAATCGCACTAATGCTGAATAACTTCCGGCTGTCATCTGTAGTATTGTATATATAAGTGATTGCCGAGATGTCAATATTGTATGCGTCCCTTTCAAATCGCACTAATGCTGAATAACTTCCGGCTGTCATCTGTAGTATTGTATATATAAGTGATTGCCGAGATGTCAATATTGTATGCGTCCCATTCAAATCGCACTAATACTGAATAACTTCCGGCTGCCATCTGTAGTATTGTGTATATATAAGTGATTGCCGAGCTGTCAATATTGTATGCGTCCCTTTCAAATGACACTAATACTGAAGCACTTCCGGCTGTCTTCTGTAGTATTATATATATAAGTGATTTTATATCTGACAATATTGTATGCGTCCCATAAAAATTGCACAAATACTGAATAACTTCCGGCTGTCATCTGTAGTATTGTATATATAATTGATTTGCGATCTGACAATATTTCTTAATTGTCCCATTGAAATCTCCATAATAATGTTGTTCAAAAGTGTGGCTTACGTATATGTTGTATTGTAGTATTGAGTGTTAAAGTTCCTAAAGGGGCGGTACAGTGGTGAATCTGTGATGTGTATGGTTGAATCTTCTAATGACGTCATGATATAATTAACCTGCCTATGTAGTTGTGAAATCCTCATTGTGTTGTTGTATTGTGCTACATTGTTATTGTGTGCTGAATAAAATCTAAATGTGTGCTTTGTGGTTGCGTGATGGGTGATGCGTGTTATGTACATGTACGTATATATTGTGATTGTGTCCCACATATGCTGACTTCTATATAGTGGTGTGGCATTGTTGTTCCTTCCTATAAAGTGACATCTGTAATCTGGTGTAATGATGTTCGTGTTGTACGTAATTCCTAATGGTTTCTGGTGATGGAATCATGATGTTACAAGTACCGTCAAATCCATATGTTGTGTTTTGTGATTCCTGTAGAGAATGTAATGTGTTTGTCCCCCATCATTTGAATGCACATGTATGAGTGTATGGTAAAAGTAATATATGTGCATCCATGAGTGATTATGTGTTAAGCCTATGTAGATATGCAGTTGCTGCAAGCATATGAGTTGAATAACTGAAATGCAATAATAAAGGTAAATGAGAGATGTTTCCCATTGTGTAGTGTTTGTGAATCCAGAAATGTGTATTGAATTTTATTTTAATTGTAAATGTAATTTTATTGAAATAATAATGTGTTACTAGTGATGTGGATTTGTAGTTGATGTAATCTAAAAGTGTGAAAAATATTTATGGTGTGGTGAATATTTAATAATTAAAAACCATAAGTCCACCATAGGGAAATAGTCATTTCTTTATCTATTTATCATAGCTGGGTCTAACGCATGAAATCATGTATTTTCTAGCGCTGGTATTTGGAGTTTTTCAGTCTACGCTATTTGCGTGCGTTAGGGAAATGAGGGTTTCGCGTGCACGAGCACGTCTTCCCAATAGAAGTCAATGGAGGCTTAAAAGATTTCTAATTTTTTTTTCTAAGACTGGTTTTCCTCGTAAAGTGAGTGACGTCATGATCTTGTGTGAAAAAGTAAATAAATCGTGTTCTTTTTGTAATAAATAAATATTTTGTGTATGTCATGTGGTGTATATTGTTTGTATGCATCGATGAGTGTATGTTTGTGATAATGTTATTCGTTAGATGTAGGTATATGAGGGTCTTTTCCCGTATGTCCATGTAAGTCAATGGGAAAATGGATTTGTGTGGATTTTTTTCAAACACCCGAGATCTCGCAACTTTAATCCTTTGTATTTTAACGAAAAAAAAAAATATATGAAAAATAAAGATAGTGTCGTGTTTGTATGAGTGTAAGTGTACTTTGTGTAATATTTGTTTTGTGATTCGTGGATGTTTTTTTTGTCGGTATATGTTTACTACTGGGTCTGAGGTGGCGGTAGAAAGGTGAGCGTTAGGTGTATTTTGAGTGGCGGTAAATAAACTCTAAATACCGGAGTGCGTAAGAAACCCGCGTTAGGAGCCTCTAACGCTGGTTTTTACGGCTACCGCCGAACTCTAAATCTAGGCCTTTGTGTTTAAAGCGCCATTTTGAAACCTAGGTATTGTAAACGGATTGGTACAGAGCAAAGGATACCCACAGAGTGGATTTGGAAAACAATTAAATTTTCAGACAAGATTTCTGATATACGGTAGAGATATGTTAATGAAATGCTATTGATAAAAAGCGTATTTGGGGTAGTTAGTTAGTAACAGGCATAGAAAATATTTTCTTACAGTGGCCCTTTAAAGGGACAGTTTACTGTAAAATTGTTTTTCACTTAATGACTTGTTTAACCAAAAGAAGAGTATAAAATGTAAGTGAAATTGCTCCTTTAGCTTTATTTTTGTATATGACTTATTCTTTGGTACCACAACCCATCAAAATTGGTTGGGCTTGCAGAGAAATCAGATCTTATTTTATAAATTTTTATATACAAAAATGTTTCCTTATCTTATCTCTGTTTGTATACCAAATCTAATGATTTAATACACTCCAGCTAGTAAAAAAGATAATGGTGAACAAATTAAAGTGGAAATAAAATTAGGATAATTTGTCCCTTTAATAATGGTCTGAAACTTGAGATTTATTATTATAATAAATTATAGTAGACTTGTGCAGCAGCCAACAATTCGTAATGAATATTATGATAAAAATATTTAAATGATTGCATTCATTCGGATATTCATTTCATTAAAACAAAATGAATATTCTAACTAATGCACATCTCTAAATACTAGTAATATAGGAATGTCCATATTTATTTATACAATATTTTACCAGGAAGGATACATTGAGATTTCTCTCGTTTTCAAGTATGTCCTGGGTCCACAAAACATTGCATTGATACAATAGGGTACAATAAAATAAAAAAAACAATAATAATACACAATATATGCAAAAAATTAACATAGAACAGGTAGGAAATATATAATCAACCATGACAGCTGCATTCTGTTTTGAGATATGTAGAGAGAAATATTCTCTTAAAGGCTATTAGGCTTGGGCAAGGTTTGAAAGTGTGCGGGAGGTCGTTCCATAATTGTGGTGATCTGTAGGAAAAGGAGGATCGAGCTGCTTTCTTTTTGTATTGAGGCAAGCTAAATAATGTGCTGGTATTGGATCGGAGGTTATAGGAGGTGGGAATAGCGGGGGAGTGCATTCTGCTCAGGTAGGGTGGGAGCTTCCCAGAAAGGCTCTTAAACACAAGGCTGGAAAGATGGAGGGTGCGTCTGGATTCCAGTGACAGCCAGTTTAGTTCTTTTAGCATGTCACAATGGTGGGTCCTGTAGTTACATTGTAGCACAAAGCGGCAGAACGAGTTATACAGTGTATTAAGTTTATAAAGGTGAGTTTGCGGTGCAGGTGCATATACTACGTCCCCATAATCCATGATAGCCCTCAGCATTTGCTGTACAATATTTTCCTTTACTGTAGGACTGAGGCAGTATTTGTTTCTATACAGGGCACCTAGTTTTGGATAAAGTTTAGATGCAAATTTTTCTATGTGGAGGCCAAAAGATAGATTGGGGTCTAACAACATACCCAAGTATTTGAAAGAGTGGACTTTGGTTAGTGTGCAATTTGATTTTATTTTTATGCATAGATGGGAATTTTGTAGTTTGTGTAATTTAGGTCCCGTTCCAAAGATCATTGTGACAGTTTTGTCAGTGTTTAGGAAGAGTTTGTTTTTTTGAGATACCCTTTTCTACCTCTGTGAACTGGTCTTGGAGCACTGCTTCAAGCTGCAGCAGATCGGAATTGTTTGCATAGATTACTGTGTCATCTGCGTACAGGTGTACAGTTGAGGATTTGCAGACATTAGGCAGATCATTTATAAATAATGTGAATAGTAAGGGGCCGAGAATGGAACCTTGGGGAACACCACACGTGACTGGGAGAGGGAGGGAGTCGCTGTCAGAAATGGAGACATATTGTGATCGATCCGATACATATGATCAAAACCAGGTTATCGGATGATCAGCTATACCTGAGTTTTTTAGTTTGAGCAGTAGTATGTCATGGTCTACTGTGTCAAAGGCCTTTGCAAAATCAAGAAAAACAGCTCAAGTTAGGTCTCCTTGTTCCATGCCAGTTTGGATGTTGTTGCAAACTTTTAGTAGAGCAGTTGTAGTGTAGTGATTCGGACGAAAACTTGATTGATCAGGGGTCAGATAGTTAGATTGCTAGTAATACACACATAATTGCATATGGATGCATTTTTTCTAAGATATTTGCAATACTGGGAGCAAAGATATAGGAGGATAGTTAGAAACCAAAGTTAACTCCCCACGTTTATGGATAGGCACTAGTCTTGCAGTCTTCTAAGGTTTGGGTATGTATCCAGACACCAAGGATTCGTTAATTAGGGTTGTGACAGGTTTAGCAATTGCCCGCGCACTGAGCTTCAACAGCATTGCTGGGATTTTATCAGGTACAGACTGGTTTTTCATTTTTAGATTGTTAAGGTGTTTTTTAATGACATTGACGGGTAAAGGTCTAAAATTTAACTTCTCTATATTGGGTCTTTGCTGATTTAGTGGGGCCTGATCCACATTTGTAGTTTCAGGATGTGTGTCATTTATTAGTTTGTCAATCAGGGTGGTGGAGCATCCGACAAAATAATTGTTAAAGGCATTTGCTACTTCTAAGGGGAGTTGCAGGGTTTGGTTGTCCACATTGACAGTGGAGGGTTGGGAGGGGAGTTGCTAAGTTATTTATGAGTTTCAAAAACTTTCTAGGGTTTGATATGTTATTGTTCAGATTTTCACAGAATTATTGGGCCTTGGCCAATTTTGTTTGTTTAGTGCATATATTTTGCCATTGTCTATATACACAGTGATCGTTCATAGAGCCAGTATGCTTGAACTTTGACCACAATGAATCCCGAAACTGGTAAATTTGAATGAGGTCAGCTGTGATCCAATTCAAGTGTGCTCCTTTTACTCTTGCCTTACGCAGCGGGGCATATAAATTCCAAACTTGTAGGAGTTCAAACTGAAGGAATTCAACTGCAGAGTCTAGATCTGGGATTAGATATAATCTGTGCCAGGGGAGGTTCTTGATGTCATTTAGAAATTATTGAAGATTACATTTTTTGAAGGACCTGGTGATTTTAACTTTGGGAGAGGATTTAGTTGCCTTTATTTTGCACACGCAGTACACTAAACAGTGGTCACTGAAATTGTTAGGGATAACACCTGCCTCCTGGATTCGGTCAGGAGAAGTGGAGAGAATCCAATCAAGCAGGGTGTGATTATGGCTTTTGATGTTTATGCGAGTTGGGGAGGAGATTAATTGTGTTAGCTGCAAAGATTTAAACAGCAAGCAACAACTATTATTTTTTGGATTCAGCCAATCAATATTAAAATCTCCAAAAAACAAAATTTTACTTTTTTAGTTTTGAGCTATGGTTTCACTAAGGAGATGTGCTATGTCAGAAATGGAATGCACAGGGGAGCTAGGTGGGTGATATATTCCTGCAACAATGATTGATTTACTGCACATGATCTTAATTGTGCCAGACAGGAAATCAAATGTGGCAGGAGAGCTAGATTTTTGTATGGGGGTGTACTTTGTTGAATTGTCAAAATAAGTTACAATGCCGCCTCCTCTCTTTGCTCTATCATATCTATGGCATGAATACCCATGTATTGCAATGGCAGAGTCAAGTATTATAGATAATTATTGCCCTCTTGTTGTTCACAATGTAGGGCTAGTTTACAAGTGGTGCGCTAAGCGTAGTGTGAGTCGCGATATCAATATCATGACCGTGTGGTATTACGTGGAAAATAAATGCAAATGATTGAGCACAAACTAAATTTGCACTTATTGGGTTCTCGCAACTGAAGACCTTGTGTAAAGGGTAAGGGGTTAAAAAATGTGCATTAAACACAACATAAATACACTAAAAAATAAGTTACACTTATATGCAAATGGATGAAAACAAACATATTTAAAGGGGCAATATGAAGAGAACACACACCAATGTCCTCACTATTGTAAAACCACCTGCAGGATTTAGAATGGTCAGATTACAAATAAACTGCAGGTAATATACACTATTATAAAGAAGAATATGCACAGATACTGATCTATAAATCCAGTATAAAACATTTTTAAAAATTACTGAGAGGTTCCCAGTTTAGCACTGTTGATGAGGTTCGGCTGGGACAATGAGTGAAATGGTCTTAGAAATCTGGATATAAGAAGACAGATTACACAAACAGGAGCGAGCAGGAATCTGTAGACTTGGGTTTACATCTGATACTTTGGGGCTTGGTTAGGAGTCTGAAAATCAGCACAATTTTATAAAAAAAAATAAAACTATATATTGTTACAAAAACACTCCCAGATGGGCTATATAAATAGATCATCTACAAAACATTTATGCAAACAAAAATCTAGTTTACAATGTCCTTTTGAGTGAACAAAGCCTTTTTGTAAGCAGTACAACCTAGTTACCATTAACATAATATCATGCACACATATATTGCATTTGTATGAACTATATGCACTCTACAGATATTTTAAATAGGATAGGGGAGGAGCCTTACAAGACCCATGTCCATCTTGTCTACAATTTTTTTTAGAGTATAAGCAGACTCTAAAAGGAGCAAAATTTAATACAGAGTATTGAGAGGAAAAATAGTATAAATTATTTTGACACACATAAGCCTGGATACATCAAACATATCTGAGAAATATCATGAACATTACTAATTTATTCCGAGGATTGCTGCTGGGGTACTTTACCTACTTAAGATTACCAACCAACAATTCTCATCTTTATTTTGGGTATAAATAATAAATGTAGCAATTTATTTGTTCCCATATACATTATTATTCTTACCATTAGTTGATATACAATGCACCACAACAGATTATACATCAATATACAGGAAAACAATAAATAGACAGAGAAGTTAGAATGTGTAAGAAGGACCATAGTTAGATTTTTTTACATAGCTTAGTGGTACAATTGTATAATACAGTCAGTGTCTACTCAAGGTATGACACTTTAGTTTGCTCAAAAACAAACATGTAATGACGTAAAATATCAAAATAGCAAGGGAAGTTGTACTTTTAGCCAACAGAATTAGGTTCCTGGGCTTAATCAGCAGAGAGAGCTGATGATAAGCATACAACAGCATTTTGACTTGAGAAAGAAGCCAACTATGTTCTGCTGCCAGATGCTGTTGAAGACTTTTCAGTTCAGTGTGATAAGGAAAAATCCTGATACATCTTTATGTTGATCTGTTGATTACAAAGTCTGTTTATCTACACATGAAATCACATAAATATCCAATCTGTCTCATGAGCCAGAAGCAATTAGTTGTAGCAAAGAAAATATAGCTTGTATATGCATCTCCTCCCCTATTATTTCAGTTATTTTTTATGTATTGCCAAATACAGCATGCAGCACAGGCCTTTGGCTTCACTAGTCATAAGAAAGCAACAGCTACAGTAGATGCCACACGAGAATAGCCAAAGTAACATAGTGCCTTATGTCTTCAGTGTTCTCTAATTGGATGCAAAATGCACAAGACACTATACAGAGTATTAAAAGGTATTCAGTGTTTAAAAGCAAAAAATACAATTGTTGCTTTGCTGTTTCTCCACATAGACAATCTTCTAGCATAATTAAAAAAAATGTTCACATGGTTATCAGATTTCATATAAGAATTTACTGTTTTATTAGCTAAATTGACTTCCTTTCCTTAGAGGCCTTAATTAAAATATATTGCTGCACCCCTCTTGTAGTAAATGGCAGATCTCCCAAGGGTCCATGGGATAGTGAAGGTTTGGGAGGTCTAACACGCTGTCTTGAAATAACATTTCATCTGTTTAGGACACTTTGCTTACTCATCCCAATCTTTAAATATAAATATATTTTCCTCCTCCTGCCAGAGCTGAATATGTGGTGGTTCTTAAGTAGAACTCAAGGCAATTGTAAAACAGCCACCATGATGTTCCTGTGAAAAGTTACTCGAGCAAGGCAAAAACTGAGTGGAAACCTAGCCATGAGTTTTGCTCTCTGGTCTTGTGATCAATGATGAAAAGTCCATGTCATCTCCCACCCGACAGAGTTTCTGGGTTTCATTCAGAGCTTGTCACTACTCTTTAGAAGCCAGGTAGCTAGATTACAAGTTTTTGTCGGTAATGGTGTGCGGTGCTAACACACAGTTTTTCCTTACCGCTCACATACAGTAACGCTGGTATTACGGGTCTTTAGAAACCCAGCGTTAGTCGCAAAAAAGTGAGCGTAGAGCAGAATTTAGCTCCACATCTCACCTCAATACCAGCGCTGCTTATGGTAGCGGTAAGATGGAAAAACGTGCTCATGCACGATTTCCCCATAGGAATCAATGGGGCTGATTCACCTGCAAAAAAGCAGCGTTCATCTCCTATCGCAGCCCCATTGATTCCTATGGGGAAAGACTTTTTATATCTACACCTAACACCCTAACATGAATCCTGAGTCTAAACACCCCTAATCTTACACTTATTAACCCCTAATCTGCCGCCCCCCAAAAAAGGCAATACCCCCCAACATTACAACCCACCACCCACACACCCAACCCTACTCTAAAACCCACCCAATCCCCCCTTAATAAAACCTAACACTACCCCCTTGAAGATCACCCTACCTTAAGACATCTTCACCCAACCGGGCAGAAGTGGTCCTCCAGACGGTTCAAAGTCTTCATCCTATTCGGGCAGAAGAGGTTCTCCAGATGGCCAGAAGTCTTCATCCAGGCAGCATCTTCTATCTTCATCCCTCCGGAGCAGAGCGGGTCCATCTTCAAGACATCCGATGCGGAGCATCTTCTTCGTTCGACGGCAACTGGAACAATGACGGGTCCTTTAAATGACGTCATCCAAGATGGCATCCCTTCAATTCCGATTGGCTGATAGAATTCTATTAGAGCGGAGCGGGTCCATCTTCAAGACATCCGACGCGGAGCATCCTCTTTGTTCGACGGCGACTGGAACAATGACGGGTCCTTTAAATGACGTCATCCAAGATGGCGTCCCTTCAATTCCGATTGGCTGTATACATAATTAGTCATGTGTATGTATGTATCTCTATGTTAACACCTGAGACCTCATATCTTTGAGCCCTTATAACGTTGTAATACAATTTTTGTTTAAATAATTTTATTAGATGGTGTTATTATGAGTGTACAGTATCTGTACCTTTTAATGATTTTTTATTTATTTTGTGTAACTTTCTCAGTATAACAGTTAACCAGAGCTCTGAAGTTGCGCTACCCTGATGCTCATTCAATTTTATTGCACTTGAGCGAACGTGTTTAATTTCAACTTGTAATGTGTGCACTACTTCCAACATGCACAAACAGCCTGCATAAACCCCTTATCGCTTGCGTGCAACTGTTGGCACATCATTCTTAATCTAGTCCCTAGTGGTTTGATGAGCTGGAAAGCCCCTTACTCAGTTGTGGGTAAAGCTGTAGTAAGGGTTAGTTTTAGGAAATCAGTTGCCACCATCAGGTCATTTATATATTTAATAAAAAGTTTAGTGAGCTAATAAGTGCCTCATAAGTTAATTGTTAATAAATATGACTGTGACTGGTCTTCCTCTAACTTTGTGTCTGTGTGTTTATTGTGTACTATTGGTTGGGTGAAATTTAGGGGTATTTTTCCTTAAGGAAGAACAAATGGGTAATTTATTCCCTTATGAAATTGTTTGTTTTCCATTGATGAAGAGGTGATTGGCCACATAGTAGATTAGTAAGAAAGAATATGGCAGACAATTTAGAACATTTTTAAAAAAATGACTGCCCTGGTAGGATTAAGTCTTGTAAAGTAATGATTACATGCATTGTGACATTTAATTGACTTTAAGGTTTTTAAGTGATGACAACATCCTTTAATCTGCTTGATGTCTTACAATAATCACAAGTTGCAACTTTACTGACTTAAATATTTCTGGTTTGAATCTATTTTTAAGCTTTAGAGGAAAAGTACTTGAAAGAAGCAAGTTTCATAACTTAATGCCAGTCCTAATCAGTTCAAGAGAAAGTTTCTTTCATTGAGTTATGGAGAAATTTGGTGACACTACAATATATTGAAATGGACTGAATTGTTTCAGCACCCTAAGGCTCTTTCTCCATCTCAGTGACGTTAACAAGTACCAGATTTCACATGGAGAAGGTGATGCACCAAGATACAAGTTCAGGCTGTGAACATAAAAAGGATTATGCTTTTGTGACTTCCTGCCAAGTATAACAAATTCATCTTTACATCCCTGCCTGATGCAATTCACATGTATTGATGTTTCAGTGTGGGAAGTAATGAAACAGGCCGCAAAAGCTGTGTTTGCTTTACACATTCCTCCTAATTTTGTCCCAGGATTTTTTACTCTGGACTTTTTTCATAATATTTGGGGGGGGGGGGGGGAAGCAAGGAAAAAAAAGCTTTAACAGCCTGAAATTGCAACCTAGAAATAAGTAAGTGGTTAAAATTGATACCTACTTGTCAATAAAATGCTATACAAGTAGATGATACTAATGGTATATATTTAAGAGGTACAGAATTTACATTTTGCATTCACTTTTATAATTTTATATCTAAAAGATTCTTCTGCATAATAAACTGCTTTATTGGTCCTGTTTAAATTTAAATGCCTTTTTGGGTAAATTAAATAAAGTGCTAATGATCTAGCAGACACACAGAACAGATATCTGCATAAGTGGCTCTTAGCACAGAGTTCACCATCAGCCAAAGTGAATAAAAGTCATCCTGGTCTATCCTCAACAAAATGGTTTCATTGAGTGATTTAGCTTTTTAGCACTTGCTCTATACATCTTACATTTCTTTCAACACTTTAACAAATGTGGGACATTGTAAAATGCAAGTTGAAAAAGTTTTTACTGAATAAACAAAGACTCATGATAAAGTACCCTCTATCACTATATATTTAAATATATATATATAGGTTTATATATATTTATATACATATATATATATATCATTGTTTGTGGTATTTTGGAGTACTGCTGGAAAACTGCCATAATCTTTATTTGTAAAACAGGTGTATAGGTGTTCCAGTTTGGAAAACAGACAATACATGAAATTATAAAGACTGATGAAAAATGATAATATAATACTGTTTGCAAGGTTGATTTGATATCTAAATATGTGTGTGTGTGTGTGGGGGGGGGGGGGGGGTTAGTGATAAGTATAAAATTAAGCTATAACTTATGACACCCACATTTTTTCCATGTTTTAGAAAGAGCATGTGATTTTAAACAACTTTTAAATTTACTTCTATAATCTAATTTGCTTCATTCTCTTAATATCCTTTGTTGGAAAGCATATCTAAATATGCTCAGTAGTTGATGATTGGTGGCTGCACATAGATGTCTCATGCTATTTATTCAACAAAGTATACCTAAAGAATGAAGCAAATTAGATAACAGAAGTAAATTGGAATGTTGTTTTAAATTGCATTCTCTATCTGAACCATGATAGAACATTTTTGGGTTTCATGTCCCTTTAAGAATAAAAAATATTTACTGGGTTAATTGCCAGATGAACCAAATTGTAATATATTGATATCACATTACTAAATGTACTTAGACATGTTTTCTGTATCAATTACAAGTAAAGTAGACTTCTTCAATAGTGGATCTTCATAAAAATGAGAAAGCAAGCAATATGTGTCATAAGGAAATTAAGATTTCAGATGCCGTCCAGGATTTCTGAACCATTGGAGGAAACAGGGTTGATCAACTGAGAACTGGCTGGGAAAGTGCCTCTGGGAAACTCTCAGCAACACATCTGCAACATTCAGCACCATCTGAGAAAACAGAGACACCCAATAGAATAAATATATTTATTAACATTTAACTCTCATTTCCTTTTATGACATAAATTAAAGGTGGAAAAGCAGTTTAAAAAAATGTATGTCTGAGACATTTTACAGGGAGATCTAACATGTTTAGCCCATTTTTACAAGTAAAGGAACCTCCTTCAAAATAAATCTATTTGGCTGAGAATTAATCAGAAATGAGTGGCTTTTATAGCAGAAGGATGCAATGTGGTCAGTTGTGTTTGTACTAGTGCTCATACCTGCTCATTTACTTAAACGGACATAATTGCACAATAACAAAATATTCAAATTAATTACAGCATTTTATTATTGAAACAATTGCTCTTGATAATAAGTTGTTTATTTCCTGAGCAGATGCTAAACACTGGGTTACGCTTGTGTGCTTCTGGCGCTGGGCGCATCATTGGTGCGTGCGTTACCTTTTCCCTTTAAGAGAAAATGTATTAATAGTCTAGTTTAAGCCAAACACGGCAGTAGTATGTAAATAAATGTTAGTCTCTGCCCTCTAAACTGCAATTATGCCTTGTAAACAAAGATTTCACAATTAGAAATATAGAAGTCAATAAATACAAAAAAGAATGGCTTAGGTTCCAATCCATCTGAATGCCTTTACAGTGTTTATTAGTTGGATCATTGCTGGTTTTCCTAATCAGAGACTAATCCATTTGTCAATTATTATTTTTTAAATTTTCAATTCTACACCTTTGACTTATTTTTTTCATTGTTAAATTTATTGCATGTTAATAAGCCATATTATTTTTTTGTTTTAAATAAAGAAATATAGTTCAGTTCACACATTTAAATTATAAAAACATTATAAAAACAAATTCACAAATTAAATACAAACATTTTAAATATTTGTTTATTATTTCTATTAATAGTGAAAGTTTAACCCCTTAACAACCAGTCCCGTGCAGTGTACAGCACTGGTTGTTTAGCCTTTAAAGGGTTAGGAAAGTCAAAATTAAACTTGCAAGATTCAGATAGAGCATGTAATTTATAGACAATTTTAAATTCACTACTATTTTCTAATGTGCTTCATTCTTTTGATATCCCTTGTTGAAAAATAATATGTACATATCCCATACTAGTGCAAGCTTCTGATTGGCTCCTGCACACATTTGTCTCTTGTGATTGGATAACTAGTTCAGCTTGATCGATAGGCCTCCTAGTGTTGTTGGTGTAACCATACTATTTCTGCATACCTCAGGAGTGAGGCAGTTCAGAAATAGTGCAATGGAGGACACCACAGGCTAGTGATGGCAAGTACAGGGTGTTTCTGTCAGTGGGTTACATGTGAGATCAGTGTGTATCTAATAGGGCTGTGGAAACCTGCATGTGAGGCTAGCCATCAGCACGTACAGTGAAAAAAGTCTAAAATTAATTTTAATAAAGTGCTTTTATTTCTTTTTTTCAATATATTTTATTTTTTTTATCATATTTTTGTTTTTTTACCTCTAAATTTAATTTTCTGCCCTTGGTAATACAATGGTTAAACATAATGGGGTAGATTTATTAAGTGTTGAGCGGACATGATTCGCTATAGCCAATCATGTCTGCTCGACATAGCTAAATGCAGACAGCATACGCAGTCTGTATTTATCATTGCACAAGCATTTCTGGTAAAATGCTTGTGCAATGCTTCCCCCTGTTTAGGATGATTTTGGGATGACTTAATTCTGCCACCTAAAAGGTGGCGGACAGGTTAAGGAGCAGAGGTCTTATGAAATGATGGGCCTCTGAAGCAGTGTCCGCTGCTTAATAAATGGAGCCCAATGTGTCAAAATACCTCTAGATAAATACCATGAGGTGCCTAAATTCTACAAATATTTATGTCTGTGTCCAGTTTTAAATTGAGTAACTGCTATTTAACTTACAGTCTAAGCATAGCAAATTTTAGCATTAAACCAATAATTCCATTTTAGCGTTAAACCAATAATTCAATTTTTGTAGTATTTGGCATATATTTGCTATAAATTAGTTGGAAACGAAGATACATGGGGGATTCCTAAAATCAGGACAAGATAATAATTTAATTTGGATGTATTTTTCTTTAGCTAGACTAATTTTGTTGAAATTATTATTTTTTCCATTTTGTACCATTTTTCAGTATTATTATTTATGAAGGTACTTAACAAGAGAGTGGACAATTAAGGTTAAACCAATAGTGAGCAAAAATATTATTTAAAAGGAGAATAAACTAAAAATTAAACTCCAGACCCCCCAGATAAAAATGCAATTTTATGAGATATTTCAGTTTACTTTGTTATCAAATTTACATTGTTCTTTTTATATCCCTTTTTTTTTAAAAAAGATACCAAAGTAGGGTCAGGAAGTAATGCACTACTGGGAGTTAACTGTAATTGGGGTAATGCACATATTCCTCTTGTCATTGGCTCATGAGATGTATTCAGCTGGTTCCCTGTAGTGCATTGCTGAAATGGAACTGACTTAAAGGGACAGTAAAGTCATAATTAGGCATTCATGATTTAGACAGAGCATGCAATTTTAAACTCGTTTCCAATCTACTTCTGTTATTTAATTTGCTTCCTTCTCTTGTTATCCTTTGAAAAATGTGTATATAGGTAAAGCTCATGAGCAGCAAAGAACCTAGGTCCTAGCTGCTGATTGGTGGTTGCAAATCTATATTGATTGTCATTGGCTCACCCATGTGTTCAGTTATTAACCAGTAGTGCATTCTTACTCCTTCAACAAATGATACCAAAAGAATGAAGCAAATTTGATTATAGAAGTAAACTGGAAAGTTGTTTAAAATTGTATGTTCATGTCCGCCAGACACTTGATAAATCGGCCCCTAAGGGCTCATTTCCATTGAGCCATTATTAGGTTTAGTGAGTTCTCTAAAGAATGGTAATGGTTATTTTTGTTTCTGTATGACTTCTTAGTATTCTAAGTATTTTTAGTATTATAAGTTCTTAGTACTTGAAGGAAATGGTTAAATATTATTTGTGTTACAAAGACTTCATCTTGACCTACATAAAACATAGCTGATTTTCTTTTCACTACATAGTAAAGAGAGGATTTTTTCAGGCCTACAAATTCAAACTAAAGAAGATCAGACATGAAACTCTTTATTTTCATTAAATCAATTTAAAGATAGTAATTTAGCTTAACAAGCCTCTAGAGCAGGGGAATAAGTCAGTAAAAACGTCTTTCACATTTAAATGTTTTGGGTTTAAAAAATAATTGATTGTACATAGACATCTGGTAATGTTTTTCTTAACCTTATTTTTTTGTACATCAGAGTCTCATAAGAAATGTACATTAGTTGTGTGTGATTCGTGTGAATTCTCTCTGCTGAATGAGCCACTAAAGGGTTAGGTTAACCATACCAAAAGCAGTAGATCACCTTGCACTGCATAATAGTTTATTGTACCCATTAGTTCTGGCCAAAATTTTATTTTATGTAAATTTAAAATTTTCATTTTAGTTCATTTACGTTCATAGTCGCATTAATTTCAAACGAATTGCATACATTTTTTTTGTTTCCAACTAAATTTTAATTTTGAGCTATAGTGTAGATTATTGACATTTTTCTGTATCTGTTATCAGCTATATTAGCTATAATTTTGTCATTCTATGTAATTCTTAAAGGGACAGGAAAAGAAACTTCAAAAATTTGTTTCATGATTTGGATAAAACATACAATTTTAAACAACTTTCAAATTTACTTTTATTATCAAATATGCTTCAACCTCTTGTTGTCCTTTGCTGAAGGAACAGTATTCCACTACTGGCAGCTAGCTGAACACATATTAGCCAATCGCAAGAGTTAAATGTATACAATTGCAGGTACCAATCACCAGATTTAGAATAGGATTTTAGGCCAGGCAGGAAATAATCAGATATGTCATCACTCCAAGTCCTGAGTGTCTATAGGTTTGACCCTTACTGAGGTAGTTATTTGTTCCCAATAAAATGTTACTTCATAGAAAAAGGGAAATTGCTGTATTCCTCCAGTGTTAATAATTCTTTTGTCCTAGGCATCCAAGCTGTGATATTTGGTACATTTGAGGATTTCCAATTTTGTGAAATTATGGATCAAGCACTATTGAGTCATATTTGAGCTAATGTGCATTTAATCTTTCAAGAATGTCATATGCCCATATTCAATAAAACTATTCCTGGAGACAAGAGGAATTGTCTCCAAAGAGTTTTCTTAATATGAATTCAGAAAGACAGCAATTTGGGACATCCCCACCATATGTGGAGAATGTCACCATTATTCCAATATCCCCGCCAACAGATCCTGTTTGCTTTTGGATATAGTTTGTTTAGACAAGTAAGAGTCAGATACCATCTAGTCAGGATTTTCGAATTCAGCTCTAAAATGTAGGGCAATGAAGATTTCCTCGTATTTTCAAAAACTTTATTCCATTCCCTGATACTTAGTTCCTGGTTTAGTTCCCTGTGCAATGAGCTGGTAAAAGCAAGGAGTTGTTGATTAGAACCTTACAATAAAATTTTACGCAAAGAGCGCCTTTAAAAGGAGAAGATGCTAAGCTTATAAAGTCATGGTTTGAAGGGTCCACCCACAACCTCCTACAGATTCCCCCATAATTTGAGGCCACCCTGATTTAAAATAACCTAAATAGGTTTTGTGAGATTAATTTTAGCTGACTATTTACAACTAGGGGTCATACCTACTTGTAATTCTGCACTCAAAAGAATATGGGATAGTGGTGATTTGGAGGTAGAGATTCCCGGGGTAGATGTAATAAGCACATCCCAAGTTTGGAAGATATGTTTGAGTAGTTCATAATTAGTTATCTGGGATGGCCTAAATTCTTTTGAGATCCAACATAGGGCTCCGACATTGTTAGCTAGGGGTAGATTGGAATCAATGATAACTTATACTTTAGATTTAGAACCTCTATGCCAGTCAAGCACCTTCTGCAAGGTTAATGTCCTATAGTAGGAGGCTATGTCTGGTGCACCCAACCCACCTTAGAGCTCTTTTCATGTATAGTGCATTTGTTTATCCTGGGTTTTATCTTGCCCCATATAAAGCCAGAGAGGCAAGCTTGGAGATTGGTTAAATAGTTGATAGGGATATAGGTATTGTACACACCCATTGGTTTTAATAAAAGTTTGCTGAACTTCATGGAAGCCTGAGTCTTACCTGTACCTTATTTGGGCACCCCTGAGCCCCGCCATCCTCCAGAGGATCAGTTTGCTGGGAAACTGTGATATCTCAGCCTGCGTCACTTAGCACTTTGGTGCTGCTCATTTTGTGAGTATATTTTCTCTCTCAAGATCTGCTATTGTTGGTTATACTCACAGTATTACACTACGAGGCGCTCTCTTTTTTGTGATTCCAATTCACAGATATCCGGATACATATAGGTAAAGTCTACATGATATATAGAATATACGGTGGATATTAATTTTTATGGTTTGTATCTATCCCCAGCATGAAAGTAGTTCATTTTCCCATACCTCTAGATATTTAATAATCTCCTTCATAAGAGTGTTTTAATTTAATTGGAATAGCCTAAGGGCACTATGTGTAAGAGGAATACCTAAGTATTTGATGTGGGATTCTTGGAGTTTGTAGGGGCAAAAGGCACTCAGTGCTTGAAATGTTGGTTTGTTAAGGCTGGCATTTAGAATTTCAGATTTTTGAGCATTAACTAACCAATTGGATGTGTCCAAATATGTCAAATTCTTTTAATATGTCTGGGAGGGAAGAAGAAGGGGAGGTCAGGAAGTCCAAAATGACGTTGGCAAAGAGTGTTAATTTATATTAATTTGGCCCGAATTTGATTCCTGTTACCTCTGGTTTATTCCTGATGTGAGTAGCGAGGATCTCCATGGACATTATAAACAACAGAGGGGATTGGGGACACCCCTGTTGAGTTCCATTTGCTATAGTGAAGCTATTTCAGAGCAGACCATTTGCCTTAACCCTAGCTGTGGGACAAGAGTATAAATTTAATATTTTATTGAGCATTTGGGGGTCAAAACCAAATTGGGAGAGCAAATAAAAACCTCCAATCTAAACGATCAAAGGCTTTTTCCACATCTGTAGTTATTATAATTGTCTTGGAGCCTTCTTGTTTAACATAGGACATTAGTTGAAGGAATCTAATGATGTTGTCCTTGGCTTCTCACCCAGGGACAAAACCTACCTGGTCTGTATGTATTATCTCAGGTAAGATCCCTATGTTTCAGTTTCCTGGGGTCAAAAGGGATTTACTTGGTTTGGGAAGGACTATAACGGTAGCTGCTAGCATTGAACTAGGGAATGGGAGACCTCTATCAATAGCTTGAAAAGTCATGAGTAAATGGAGAGCAAGGATATCTTTGAAGGTATTTATAGTATTTATTGGTTAATCCATCTGGACCAGGTTAACCCTATTACTTTAGTGACTTCCTGTAGGATGATGGGGTCTTTTAAATTATCTTATTGTCCTTTATAGAGGGTGGGGAGATCAGCCTCCACAATATATTCATCCATTGTATCAATTTCAGAGGTGGGAACTTTATGGGGAAGTTTATATAATTTTTCGTAAAAATCTCCAAGTTATTGGGCAATTGCAGCACTTTCATAAGTTTTGGAATGAATGAGGCATATGTTCTCTGCTTAAGAGTCTTAGCTAACAAAGAGCCAGCTTTATTGCTTCCTTCATAGTACAATTTTTGTAGTAAAAGGGCTTTTCTGAAAGTATCTTTATGCGACCAGGACTTCAGGCTAGTATGAGAATCAGAAGTGTTAGTCTGATGTTCTAGTTCTAATTTTCTTAGGGTCATAGTAAGCTGTTGAAATTCAGATGAGTGCTGTTTTTTTAAGGAGAGCCCTCTGCTTTATTAGTTCTCCTCTAAGTATGGCCTTATGTTCCTCCCAGAATGTAATAGGATTATTAATAGAGTTATGATTTATAGTGAAATATTCTTTTATAGTGAAAAATTCTTTCAATGTCAATTTAAGTTTCCAAGGAAAGGGAGTCAAGGGCTTGGATGGTCAGAGAATATCTATAGTAACCATTGTGTGGTCTAACCATGTAATGTTGTGTATATCAGAGGCCGATACTGTACAGAGTCTTGATTGATCTATCAATAGATAGTCTTTTCAGGTGTATCATTTTCTGGGTTGAGAATAGAATAAATATTGATTTAGGATGGTGTATTCGCCAAACATCTAAGAGTGCAAGAGAAGTTGTTTCTGTAGGAAAAAAAAAAGAGTCTGATGGGGAACAGCGTTTTTTCAAGAAGCGCAGTCTAGGCAAGGATCAAGAGCAAGGTTAAAATCCCCCCCATATGACAATTCCTTTACAGGTTTCTTAGATTTTATTCAGGTCTCTGATTAAAAAAGGTGCCTGACCAGCATTTGGAGTGTATAGCTTAGCAATGGTCACATTTCTGTTGTAGAGGATACGAACAAAAATAATTAGTCTGTCCTTATTATCTAAATATTTCTGTTCAAGTGGAAATAGGGGTTTATTATGGATCAATATACCAAAATCATTTTTCCTTTTGGAAGGATGGGGGCTGAAAAAAAAGTCAGGGAATATCTTAGAAGTAAATCAGGTTTCAGCTGTCAATTTGATGTACGTCTCTTGGATCATTACGATATTTCCCAGGCTTTTCTTGAACCAGTTCATGGCAAGGGAACATAATGGGGACGAGTTCAACCCCTTGATGTTTTGGGAAATTATTTTAATATATGGTGTCTTGGTGGGTCCATAAATTGGGGGTTAGTTAATGGGGTGGCCCTGATGGGATTTTAAAAAAGGGAATTATTAAGGGTAGAGGAGGTGTGAATCATGTCTAATTGTGGAATAACATAAAGGGGATGTACATGATAGCTGGACTGACCTCTAATTTCTGGGGGAGTCTGACTCCCTTTCTTACTTGGGGGCCTATTTATTAAAGGTCTTGCGGACCTGATCCAACAGTGTGGATCAGGTCCGCAAGACCTCGTTGAATGCGGAGAGCAATACGCTCTCCGCATTTAACATTGCACCAGCAGCTCACAAGAGCTGCTGGAGCAACGCCACTGCCAATTGACCTGACTCGCGGCCGCCAGCAGGGAGGTGTCAATCAACCCAATCATACTCAATCGGGTTGATTTACTGTGATTCCTGTCCGCCTCATCAGAGCAAGCGGACAGAGTTATGGAGCAGCGGTCTTTAGACCGCTGCTTCATAACTGGTGTTTCTGGCGAGTCTGAAGACTCGCCAGAAACACAGGCCCTCAAGCTCCGTTCGGAGTTTGATAAATGGACCCCTTGGTCTTTAGTGGTGAAGAGTAGAGTGAGAGATTAAAGAAGATATGAGAACCAACAAGGGCTCTCTATCTGCAGTACACATAAAAAAAAACAAAAAAAAAAACAGATACAACAATACAAAATAAGATAATTTTCAGCAATTCACAAAATCACATCACATTGTCTCTCGAGCTCAGGGTATTATGATATAAAGTATAAAACCGTATCGGGATTGAGTTAACTAAAATCATTTGCAGAAGAAACATTAACATTCCTTGTGTAACACAACCTAAAAAGGATACATTGAAGAGGTAGAAAAGTAGCTTTATAGAATTGGTAGTTTGAACTTGCAGACCTGATGGCAGTCATCATTAAGTAAGATGAGAAGGTCCTGATGAGAGTCCAGGAGATCATCAGGTGAGATCTTCTAGAGGGAGGTCTTGATTCTCCTTATGAGGTGAAGTTTTGGTATTTTTCTTAGAGACTTTTGACCAGGGTTGTTTTTAGGGCTTAGGGGCTTAGGGGAGGGTGTCTTCAGCCCTGATGAGATTCAATATCATTGTGAAGCGATGGTAAAGAAGGATGGGGAATATTTAATTTATTGAAAAAGGCTTCCAATTCTTAAGGTGATTTGTAGATGGCTATAGTATTATCCTTGTTAACACTCAAACAGAAAGGGAATCCACACCTATATTAAATGCCAAGGTCACGCAGGTGATTGGTATGATATTTAGTCTCTCTATGCTTGGTTTGAATTGAAGTTCCATTTTTGGTGATTTTTAGTTGTTTTCTCACAGCACCAAGAATTTCCTCTTTATCTGAGAATTTATGGAGCCTGACTATAACATCCCTTGGGGGAACTAAATCTTTAGGTTAAGGGCGAAGAGCTCTGTGTGCCCGTTCTATCTGGATATCTTGTTTGTCAGTTCCTAAGATTTGTAAAAAGAATTCCTTTAAGTAAAGATGTAATTGTGAGGAAAGTATAGTTTCAGGTATGTCCCTCTGGCGGATATCTTGTCTGAGTCTGCAGTTTTCTAGGTCTTCCATTTGAAGTTGCATTTGCTCATTTACAATACCTTGGTGTTTAGTTGTATGGGCCACCTCATCTGCATCAACTGCAAGGGAGTCTGTCCCTTCTTCAATTTGTTCAACACGGTCACCCAGATCTGATATTTTGTGTTTAACATCCGAAAGGCCTTCTTTAATTAGCTAGGTAACTTGAGAAAGGAGAGCTGAGAAGTCCACCTAACTAGGTAAAAATTTAAGGTTAGCTTTGATGTTCTCCCTCTCAGTTATTTATCTAATTTAAGGAGTACCGTTAGGCTTCTATATTATGGGTTAAGATGGGAATCATGAGCCTTATGTTTAATATTATGCAAAAAATATATATCAGAGAAGTATGTACCAAAGAAGCAAATACATATATTTAAAATGTGATTGTTAGTGTATAAGAGTAACAATCACAGTTATGTAGCTGCTATATAATGTGGGAGTTGTGCAAGTTGAATGTAATGGCAAATAGAAGCAACTAGAGTCAATTTTCAAATAATAAGGCCTCAGAGAGTATGGTAGAAATCTGTGCAGCACTGCCACCCATATATGGCATCTCCAGCAGGACTCACAAGAATCTGTTAAATGTTATTTGTTTCAACGAGGGTTTGAAAAGAAGGGTAAACAATGTCAAACATCTTAGCAGCCCCTTATATATATTTGGAATCTCTAGATAGTAACTGTCTATCGTTAGGCTAGAAATAGTGAAGTGCTGCTCGAAGAGTAAATAATACAGCCGCAGGGCTTATATAAAGCATACATTAAGGCCTATCTCACAGTGCTGTGCATCAGGCGCTATGAAATGTTTGTAGAGGCATTGATTGTATACCTTTGTGTAGAAAGCTTGTTATCTCCAGCGGTGCGCGATGACCGGTGCTCATATGTATTTTGGCTGCCCAGTAAGATAGTTCCCCATACCGTATCTGCGGTCTGCCAATCCACTTAAAACTTTGCTGTGACCTGCAAAATCAGGGGCTAATAAACAATGTTTGCACGCAATCTGGGTATCTCTCTCCCTCTTAATTTGTGGGTGTGTGACAGCTCCCAAACACAGAGCTACGAATACAGCTACAAGTCAAAACACGTCAGCCAGAGGGTATGTGGATACCCACACCTACAATATTGTGTTACTGGTTATATGCTGTAACCATGTTTTCCATGTTTTAAGGAATAACGTTTTTTGTCTTTTTTCCATACTATCCGGTGCTCCGCTTTTTGTTTTTGTTCCTAGCTCCCAAACATAGCTGAGAAAGGTCTTAAGGGAAATGTTAGTAAGGAGCTCCTGGCTCAAGCGGGCATCCCGAATTGCAGACAGATATGCCCCCCCACCACCACCACTATAAGCTTTATTGTACTTTTCCAGTTGTTTACTGAGTCTGTAAGTTTGCTCTGAACCTGCTCCCACTGAGAATGTTGGAGCATAGGCTTCCACTGACAGGCTGAGAGAAACTGTCAATCTATTCTCCTGCTCCTTCCTGGTTAGCATTTATTGAATAATGCCTGCCTGCATCATAAAACAACATACACCAACCAAAAACGAAAAGGAAAATTTTAAAAGAAAATATTTTTTTTTCTACTTTTTTTCTCCCAGTTTTCAGTTGTTTTGGTTTTCAGTAAAGCAAAGAATATAACGAAAATCCTATTTTCGCTGTTTTCTTTGATTCATCATAAAACAAATGCAGATGTCAATATATATATTTATATATAAAACGTTGTATTCCTTTCTTTTTCATTTCCACTACTGTCAACTAAAGTTTCAGAGAGTTGAATTTAAAAAAACGTTAAATGTTAACTGGTTTAAGTCATTTTTAATATGCACTAAGTGACAGCAGTAGATTTCAGGGGCTTAAGCAATACTTTATCTAAATATGATTCTTGGAACTGTACGCCCCTAGAAGGAATAAAATAGATGGAGATGGATTAGATTAATTAATGGGTACACCATGGCCTTTCACCTCCCCAACTGAAGAAAAGTTCAGCCTTAGAGTTTAAATCAGAAAGCGTTGGCTGTAGTTCTAGTGGACATTAATTTACATCATATAACTTGGCAGATCTGGCCTAAAAGTGAACTTGCCACGTTTTTGACTCTGTACGTCACTGATTGGGAAGCACAGGGAACAATGAAAGCGTTTACTCTACTCGGGGAAATAAGCCAGCTTTATTCAACCACATCACAAACATTCCCATCCCTAAAACTTTATGCCAATGCAGGCGTTATATATTGTTAAAATAATGGTCATATGGAACTACTCTACTTTTTTTTTCAGTCAAGACTATATTTTAGTTACACAAAATCCATTAACAATGTCATGCTCTCCCAAAGGTTTCTGTGAGATTATTTTGAACAATTTTTCAATCTTGAAGATATTATCACATTGGTGTTGAACTTTGAATTTGTGGCTGCAAATATAAAATGCCCCTTCTTCATAGCAAAATGTTATGCAATTAACATACAGAGTTGATAAATAGACCTTAAAGGGACATAATCATGAAAGATACATTTTGGGTTTCAGATAGAGCATAACATTTTCAAATTTACTTATATTGGGCCAGATTACGAGTGGAGCGATATTTAGCGCTTTCCCTAGGGCGCTAATTGTGCTAGAACAACACTTTTTGCATGCGTCGGGTTAAGCAAGTTAAAAGTAAAAAGTTATCTATCTCGTGCTAACCTGACGTGTGTGCGATAACCTTTTCTCCCTAAAAGCCAATGGAGCAAAAACCTAAAAACCTAATACCCAACTCGATAGCATATTTTCATGTGCTCTAACCCGACATGAAAATATGAATATTTCCCATTCCAATGTTCTGCACATAGAAACATAGGTTCTATTTATTCATAAATACATATTTCTAAATATATATGATGGTGTTTTGGTATAATATATATCTACAGCTATACATATAGATGATTATATATAGGTATAGATATATACATATATAGATATATATAGGAATATCTATTTACATATACTTAGAACATATTCTGTTATGTGCAGAACATTGGAATGTTACATTTACAAAAAAATACACAGTATAACACTTTATTAAATATGAATATTGCTTTTACATGTTTTCATCTACTTGACTGCAAAGGGCTCCAATGCACTTATATATATATATATATATATATATATATATATATATATATATATATATATATGTCTAAATATCTATACATATGTATTAATATGTTTATATGTGTATATATGTCTGTAAATACATATATACACATATAAATACATATGCACAGCCCTTTGCCTGCCTTTTTTTCTAACACCTGAGACCTCATATCTTTCAACCCTTATAACTTTTTGGTGCAATATTTTTTAGAATTTTTTTTTTTTTTTTATTAGAGGGTGTTATTATGAGTGTTACTGTACTTTGTGATGTATTTTTTATTGTTTTTTGTGACACTTTTTTGTTTTGCAAAACAGTTAACCACAGCTCTGAGGACGCGCTAACCCAACAAGCGTTAACTGGAATTGCACTCAAGCAATAGTGTTTACTTTCAACTTATAATACCAGCACATTTGAAACTGTGTGCAAACGAACGCAAAATCCCAATATCGCTCGTTATGCAAACATTTGCACTCCGCTCATAATCTGGCCCATTATCAGATTTGCTTCATTTTCTTGGAAACCTTTGTTGAAGGAGAGCAATGCTACTGGGGCCTAGCTGAATACATTGGGGCCAATTTATCATGTGTTGGGCGGACATGATCTGCTGTAGAGGATCATGTCCGCTGACATCGATAAATGCCGACTGCATACGCTGTCGGCATTTATCATTGCACAAGCATTTTGTGTGAAATGCTTGTGCAATACAGCCCCCTGCACATTTGCGGCCAATCGGCCGCTAGCTGGGGGTGTCAATCGGGATCCCAATCGGGATGATTGCTGTCCGCCACTGCTTCTTAACTTATGTTTCAGGGGAACCTGAAATTACAGGGGTAGATAGCAGCATCCGCTGCTTGTTTAATCTACCCCATTTGGTGAGACAGTGACAAGCAGCTAGCTCACAGTAGTTCATTGCTTTTGAGCCTCACTATGCAGGCTTTTCAACAATGGAAACCAAGAGAACAAAGCAGATTAGATTGGAACAATTGAAAATTGTTAAAAAATGTCATGTTCTTTTTGAATCATGAAAGTTTAATTTTGACTTTATTGTCCCTTTAATTCCATTGCTCCCCTGCAAATCTATGTACACAGAATCAACCCCTTACTAAGTTTCAAGAAGTTCACTGAATAGAAGATTGTTTGGAGTGGAATAGATCTGGACAAGGGCCTAAGGTTGAGCATTAAAAATGAAAAATGAAATTGTTTTAGCTAAATAAAACTATTTCAATTGTTATTATTAATGTAATCATTAGTTTTCTCCTTCCAATAAAGTACAGGTGAAAAGTTAATCAAATAATATAATATAATGATTACCTAATTAAACTGGAGATAGTTCAACTCCAAATAATTTCATTCATTTCAATGATCTATCTATGGATATCTAATGATATATAACCAAATCAGTAGTGGCCTGATAAAACTGGAAAAAATCCTCTTAAAACTTTATTATTCTAAAAATGAAAACCATGATTTAAATTGGTCTTATTGACTAGTGATTTAAATTATGATTTTAATCATGATTTAAATCAATTTGATTTAAATAAAATACACTCTGCTGTGGTCATCATATATATGTTTTATAAGCGTGCAATATCAAAGTAACTCATACTGACAACACCCCTGTCTGGGCTAGTTTACACTGAGGTGGTAAAGTTTTGAAGCTGGTGGTAACATAAAAATTTGCCATGGACTTTAATGAAGATAAATGTTTTTAAAATACCACCAGTTTCCAAACTTTACCACTTCAATGGAAACTAGGCCTCTGTCGGGAGTTGCTTATTCACACTGATTTGCATGTCATGAAGGTGAGCAGTATCTTGATCATTTTGCAGCCTGTACCAAAACAAACCTTATAACCTTATAACCAGTGGCAGAACTACCATTGGTGCAGCAGGTGCAGTGACATCAGCGCCCAAGTGCTGTGGGGCCCCATAGAAGCCAGTCTGTAAATATGTACAGTCTGTAAAGATGTGTGCAGAATGTGCGCAATCCTAATGCAGAGGACCTTTTTATAAGTCCAGGTTACAGGTCTGTCAGTCCATTCAACCATCCGCCAAATCATTATATAGAACAGGATGTATATTATTTCTATTATTACTGAGTTACCTTTGGGGGGCCCAACATTGTTTTTTGCACCGGGGCCCTCTATTGAGTAGGTCTGCTACTGCTTATAACCATTAATTTGCTCACTGGTTCTTATAATTTGTTTGTGAAGTCTTTTACTATGTAGACATTAAGTTCTACTAATTCATTAATTTTATCACCAAAAAATGAAAAATTTATATTTTTCATTTTACTCTAAACAATAACATCATTTGCATGTTGTTTAAAAGCACAGGTTTCAACATCTCAACCACAACATTTTCAATTTCAGATTTAAAACCTTTAATGGACATTTATTTAATTTGACAGTTGAAATCTCTTATAAATTTCTTTTTGGAAGTTAATGACATTTTTCACAAGGACCATACAACACATGAAAGCACACTAAACCCAATTTTTTTCTTTAATAAATTAAGATAGAGCATGCAATTTTAAGCAACTTTCTAATTTACTCCTACTGTCATTTTTTCTTCGTTCACTTGCTATCTTTATTTAAAAAGTTGGAATTTAACGCTTAGGAGCCAACCCATTTTAGGTTCAGCAACCTAGATAGCGCTTGCTTATTGGTGGCTACATTTAGCAAGCTAATACGCAAGCATAACCCAGGTTCTTAACCAAAAATGGGCCGGCTCTTAAGCTTTACATTCCTGCTTTTTAAATAAAGATAGCAAGAGAACAAGGAGAAATTGATCATAGGAGCAAATTAGAAAGTTGCTTAAAATTGCATGCTCTATCTGAATCATTACAAAAATGTGGGTTTAGTGTCCCTTTAATGAAGTAGAAAATATCCTCAGCACTAAATGCTTCGGGAAAAAAGGGTAATTTAAGAAAACAACAAATCTATATAACAAGTGGTTTTACATTTTTGAGGATTTAAAGGATTCACTTTTCTGTTACATTTCATGGGTTCAGTGAGGAATTTTAGAATTATATAACAGTGCTTTAATAGTCATTGCATGACCCATTTTAAGGAAAAACAAACCTCACTACACATTAAAAATAAGGGGGTCTTTGAGATTAAATGATGCATTTTATTGCACATTTCTCCAAATAAATTGTTCACAATATCATTTGGTTCAGCTACAGTTTTAAGGATCTCTAAGAATGTTTTTCTACATAGATGAATGATTCAGCTTATAGGCAGCAAATAATGACTGCAAATATGCCTATAATTATAATTGATTACTTGTTTTTTTACTGGATGCTTACTTTTACCTCTGTCTCTAAAATGGTACACACTTAGTTTTACACTATTAAAAAATGGAATACTACATCAATACACTATGATCGCTACTCCAATTTTCTTATATCTGATTCTGGTTATGTGTTGCAGACTTTTTATTGTTGGGCTCCAAATGTGCACAGTCTAATAGATTTGGACATTTTTGTTTGCACAATGAGTGCCCCTTGACCATGCTTAAATTGAACACTTCTGTGTAGAGACAGGAACATGACACTTTTTTTTTTATTTTGGTTTTAAAGATATTCCACCCTTCCAGTGTATGAATTATTACAGGTTATCAGAGTATTCCATGTGTATGAGATTCAAGCATTATTTATCATTTCATCAGATGGAAGCTGTTGCAATTGTTGCAAGAGCTTCAAAATTAACATAGACCTTGACCTCGGATTCTTTCCCTGTGTCTATCTACCCCTTGATATTTTATCCATAGTGCTGAAGGTCACCAGAACCTGTCATAGCCAGGCTGTCCAGACTATGACAGAAGGTCACTTGTATGAACTTTCCTGCCACAATAACAATGCATGGTTTCAGAAAACAGTCAGCAAGTGGGAGCCGAGGGATCCAAGCTGGTATGAATCAGAAAAGCTTCAAACAAAAACAGAAAAAAAGCACTGGATGGGTTTCAGGAAAGTCCTGTGTCAGAAGATGGATATGATTAAGTGCTCCTCAGGCTTGTGTGCTGAACACTGTTATTAGTGTTGCCTGTATGGTTGCAATCCTTGGTTTTCTCATATTGCAATCTCTTTCTTATCTCTAAGGTTCCAATATATATGGGGTCTTCTATTATATTTGAGGTCACCTTCAGAAGCATTTAATATTTTTTTTAATAAAAAGTGTATTTTTTTTTATTTTTTTAAACTATAGTTTTACTTAGCAGCATGTATTGTTTTGTCAACAAATGCTAGGCCATTACTGTTCTGTTCTTATTGTTTGTTCTGATTATAAACCTTTAAGTAATATTTTTGGGCTAACTAAGCTATAATCCATGTTGTTTTGATAAATGGCATTACATTATGTTAAAAGAAAATTGTAATTTATCAGTTTAATACATTTCATTGGTTGATAATTGTAAATGGAAAAATATAACCCTTCAAAACATTTATGCTTCTGCTACTGTGATCTTGGCAGATAAAGATAATTTGTAATATAATAGATACATAAGGTAATATTCTGTAAATATTGTTTGCTTAATTTAATTAAATGAGAAGTGAAAACACTTGGAGGTTATTTTTGCAATTAGGAATTCAATAAACAAACTTAAAGGGACACTCAATCAAAATTAAACTTTCATTATTCAGAAAGAGCATGCCATTTTTAATAGAACTTTCCAATTTACTTCCATTAATAAAATGTGCACAGTCTTTTTATATTTAAACTTTTTGAGTCACCAGCTCCTACTGAGCATGTGCAAGAATAAGTGTGTATGCATTTGTGAATGGCTGATGGCTGTCACATGGTGGGTGTATGCATTTGTGATTGGCTGATGGCTGTCACATGGTACAGGGGGAGTGGAAAAAGACATAACTTTTAAAATTGTCAGAAAAAAATCTACTACTCATTTGAAGTTCAGACTAAGTGCCATTGCATTGTCTTGTTATCTTGCATTTGTTGATTATGCAAATCAGCTGTGTTGACTGGTACTTTAAAAAAAAAATCTAAAAAAAAATTAAAAGAACATTACAAATAATTCTATTCTCAAATATTTTGTTTAATAAATAAATATGGCTGTACAGATCAGAAAAGCCTACAGTAACAAGTTTGTTAGATCTAATTCAGAAAATACCTTTACTGTAGGGATCTATTTTTTTTGTTGTTGTATTAAAAAAGTAATAAAAGTACTATATATGCTAAAATCAAACTAAAACATGCTCAGTGAGGACATAACAATACTACACCTAGATTACAAGTTGTGCGCTAAACCGGGGGTGTAAAGAATGCAAACAAATTTAGCGTTATTGCACTTTCCATAGCGCTGCCATTACAAGTTACTTATAAACCTCCTTGTGCTGTGCGTTATGGTGCGATTATTATTTTTAGTAATCTTAGATTTTTTTTTATCTTTCGTAATGTTAGGTTTTTTTTTTTTCTCGTAGTGTTAAGATTTTATAATATTGTAATGTTAGTTTTTTTTTATTTTTAACCATAGTGTTAGGATTTTATAATTTTATAATAGGTTTTTTATTTTTCGTTTCTTTCATTAAATTAAAATAGTAATGTTAGTTTAATTTATCGTTTAAACTTAGGTTTTTTTTTTATTACACAGGTAAGTTTTTATTTATTTAAATATAGTTATAGTGTAAGTTTAATTTAAAGTTAGGGGGGTGTTAGGTTTAGGGGTTAATAGGTTTAGTTTATTAGTAGCATTGTGGGGGACCAGTGGTTTAGGGGTTATATAGTGTTGGGGATGTGGGGGGCCGGCGGTTTAGGGGTTATTAGTTTTATTATAGTGTTGGGGATGTGGGGGCCAGCGGTTTAGGGGTTATTAGTTTTATTATAGTGTTGGGGATGTGGGGGGCCGGCGGTTTAGGGGTTATTAGTTTTATTATAGTGTTGGGGATGCGGGGGGCCGGCGGTTTAGGGGTTACTAAGCTAGCAGTGCTTTTTTCTTTTTTTTCTTCTTGTTTTTGTCACTCATTACATGATCTTTCTCACTAATCCATCAGTGTAAGTCCTGTCTCTTTCTTGTTGTTTCATTTCTCCTTATGTTACCTTCTACACCTTAAAATGATGTAGAAATGATGAAGTGTATAGAAATATATACAATGTTATGTGTTCTATGCACTGCATATCATAAATGTATACGTACCACCACTGTTGCTGAAGTGTGTTCTATGCCGTCACCATTTTCTTTTTTTTATGCCGGATTTTGGAATAATAGAGCTAATAAATGGCTGCATCTTCCAATCTATAGTGCATTTGCCATACTTAATATGGGTTATGGTGTCTTTCAGTTTGCTTGTTGTTGGGTGAAGTACCTAAGCACTTTGTACCTCTTTGTACTAATCAGCATAAGATGCTTTTTAGCCCTTGTGGGACAGGTTCGCACAGCCTGCTTCCTTCAATTTAAGAAGCAGCAGTCATCAGCTTCTTACACTCTCCACCACCTCTGAGGTAGTGGATTGAAATCACCCTGAACATGCTCTATTTGGGGTGATTGACAGGCTCTTCTCTCGTGTGACCAAGGGGGCAGCATTACACACTCAAGTAAGTGTGTAATGGTACATACAGGCAGCAGATGTACAGGGTCCGCTGCCCGTGCACCACAAAGCCGTGCAGGTTAAGAGCCTAATCCGCACAGTCCTTAGTGCATTGGGCCCTTTGTGGCTTCAATATTGCCCTATGGAACTAGTAGATGATTATGGGAAATTATATATTTTTTTACGTACATGTAGAACAGTGGAAAAAACTGATCAGAACAACATTGGTAAGTATAATTTTAAAATATAAAAAATAAAAATATATATTTTATTCAATAAACTGCATTGTGCTGACAATAAAGGGTTAAAAGGTAGCCATTAAAGTTTGCAGATCACATCCATGTCTCTAATGGCTGAATAAGCTATAAGGTAATTGCTATGGTAACCCCAATGTTAGTGTGTGAGGAACCTTCATTTGCAAACAGCAATCTTCCATGTAGCTACTTTACAGCACTTGCCCTTTAAAATTTTACATTAATTTGCCAAAAGTATGATGCAATTGTAATTTTTACAGAGATCATGTAACATCTTACAAAGTGATTTGCATCGGGAACATTGGGGTACCATCTGTGTCAATCATAATAGTGCTGAGGATAAAACTATCACAGTTTGCTCCGGGAGTTTTTCTTTGAGCACAAAGTTTTAGGCCTAGATTATGAGTGGAGCCCTATCGTTTGTGCACAAGTGATTTCTGGTTTTCGTAGCAGTTCGTGCACAAGATAAATTCTGCTTGTATTAAATGTTGAAAGTAAATGCGAATACCTTAGCGCAATCGTGATTTACGCAAGAATGATTACCGTGACATCAGAGCTCTCGTTAATTGTTTCAGGTCAAATAAAAAGTACCACAAAACGCATCAAAAATATATTTAAAAGTACATTTAAACTCATAATAACACTATCTGATAAAAATTATTTTAAGGGCTCAAAGATATGAGGACTACAAAGGGCATTAACATAGAGATACATACATATACATATATATAAATATATATACTATTTATATATATATATATATATATATGTGTGTGTGTGTACATATTATTTATGAATTTATATGTGTATATATGTATTTACAGACCTATATAAACATATAAACACATATATACATATGTATACACACACATATACATATGTATATAAATATATATATATATATATATATATCTGTATATATATATATATATATATATATATATTGTGCACAAATCCATTACATAATAATTAAATATCTATTTAAGAATAAATAGAACATATTTTGCTATGTGCAGAATATTAAATTATGAAATATGTAATATTTTCTTCTAATGTTGCACTTTTAAAAAACAAAATCGTGTTTGTGCAACTTGTGGTGTTTTTTTCACTTTTTTCCGCTCTATTGAAGTCTATGGTTTACGGCTCCTCAAAGTCTATTTGTTACTGTGACTTTGCGAACACGAAAGCGCAAACTTTTTACATTCAATTTGTAATACGAGCGCAAATCTCTGAGAACAAAAAATAATTTCGAGTAGTTTTATCGCTCAAACGATCGCACAAACTACCGCTCCCCTCGTTTTCTGGCCCTTAATGTGTAAGATGTTTGTAGTGACACAAATTGTGTGTATGAGTATGTATCTTACTGCACGGTATGTCAGAAGAATTTTTAAAGTAAATCAAGGTACTCTAATTACAAATAAAAATAGAACATGAGACTAGTAACAAGTAAAGTGATTATGATTTCTTTACAATAAGGGTTTTATTTGTTCTCTGGAGGAAGCAGTCAAGTTAGACTCATTTTGATCTCCACATCTATTAATATATCACAAAATATTGGCATTGGCCTAGCATCAATAAAAATTAAAAGAACTCTCCAGTAAATCCAGTAAAATACATCTCTCAAAACCTGTTATACTAGTTAATAATTCATTAGAGAAGGAATCTCGTCACTGAATGCGTTCTATAAAAAAACAGAAATGCAAGAAAATTGGCACAGTGTAAATATATTTTAAATCATAGTGAATCAAAGCCAGTTATTAATAAAATTAATTCAAATTACATTATGATGCATTATTCAAGTTATACCTCATATAAATTCCATTAAGAAAGTATAGAAATAGCAAATAAAGATTCAGACAGATATTAGGTGCATGATCCTAAAAATGCTTACAATCTAGAGACAATAGGGTAGATTTATTAAATGTCGGACAGACATGATATGATGTAGCAGCTCATGTCCGCCCAACATTGCTAAATGCCGACAGCATATGCTGTCGGCATTTATCATTGCAGAAGAATTTGTAGGCAATTGCTTGTGCAGTGCCGCCCCCTGCACATTTGTGGCCAATTCACCGCTAGCAGGGGGTGTCAATCATACCGATCGTATCTGATTGGGATGATTGCTGTCCGCCACTTCAGAGGTGGCAGAAGAGTTAAGGCGCAGTGGTCTTACGACCACTGCTTCTTAACTTTTGTTTCCGGCGAGCCTGAAGGCTCGGGCGGAAACAGCTGCATTCACAGCTTAATAAATCGGCTCCTATGTCTATGTGTTCAAACTGAAAACCAAACTGGATTATGGGTATTTGATAGATGTGGCTTTAATGGGGGCAAGAATAAAAAGAAGTAAGCATATTATGTCTTGAAATACTTTCAATGTGCATTTTTAAAACAGAAAAATGATGGCCTAATAAACTATAACTGTAATGTGTTTCATTTATAAAAAATATAAAAAATATGGTACATGCTTTATCCTTCTTTCCAGCCTCATTTTGATTCAAACATTTCAGAAATGTATTTTTAGATGAAAAAAAAAAAAGAAAAAGAAAAAAGGTAAAATCCTACCCTTACAGATAATAGGGAGACTGCGTAGTATTGTATGGCATTGTAAAGTGCTTAATTGATCTTTGAACTTTAAAGCCGTTGGGTTAAATCTGGATTCAATCACATGTGAAATGATCATAGAGATTTTGCTTCAAAACCTTGCACACATTTTGATTTAGTTTGACAGAAGTATCACAAAGATGCCAATGACTAAACTAAACAGAATCACAATCTTTTTTATGTTTGGATGGTACATCTGTTGGTCCAAGTTTTTTATTTACATTCCTGGCTTTTTCAACCAGTGACCATTTTCATAATTTGACACCAAACAGATTCCGTAAGTACAGATTTGGCGGGTATATTTTTAGCACAAAGAGTAACATAAAATTGTCACACCATTAAATGCTTCTGTTTTTCATCAAACTTGGACATGTAACAGCTTGTAAATGCAAGGTTAGGATATCTAACCAACCTTTAACACAATTTATTATAAATATATATTTTTAAGATACACTAGAATGTTCTTTATAGTAAATACGTTCTAAATATATTTAATCCACATATAGCTTTACAATAAAACTAACTTTTTTAACTGATTTTCTATTTTAGCTATTATTCTTGCATAAATGCAGATTTTTTTTAACCAATTTAATGCGCATAACAAGACATTCTCATCATGTACATCACAGCCTGTATGTGCGTGACTAACTTTCTCTTCATGCAGGAGGTTTGCTATTAAATATTTTTGATTGGTGATCCCCCTGCACTACAGGTAAGGGGAACATTAATGAGCTAATGGGTGACATTACCCAGCATTCAACTGGAGTGTAGTGATGTCGCGAATAGTTCGCCGGCGAATAGTTCCCGGCGAACATAGCATGTTCGCGTTCTCCGCGGACGGCGAACATATGCAATGTTCGATCCGCCCACTATTCGTCATCATTGAGTAAACTTTGACCCTGTACCTCAAAGTCAGAAGACACATTACAGCCAATCAGCAGCAGACCCTCCCTCCCAGACCCTCCCACCTCCTGGACAGCATCCATTTTAGATTAATTTGGAAGCTGCATTCTTAGTGAGAGGAGGGACAGTGTAGCTGCTGCTGATTTAATAGGGAAATTGATAGCTAGGCTAGTGTATTCAGTGTCCACTACAGTCCTGAAGGACTCATCTGATCTCTGCTGTAAGGACAGCACCCCAAAAAGCCCTTTTTAGGGCTAGAACATCAGTCTGCTTTTTTTTTTTTTTCCTGTGTAATCTAATTGCAGTTGCCTGCTTGCCAGCGTGTGTGTCAGGTTCACAGCGTATACTGTGCCCACTTGCCCAGTGCCACCACTCATATCTGGTGTAACAGTAGTGTACATTTAAAAAAACAACACTTTTTTGACTGTGAAATAATAGCAGACAGCTGCCAGTACCCAAGATGGCCACCAATAAGGCAGATGGGGAGGGTTAGAGAGCTGTTTTAGGGGGATCAGGGAGGTTGGGGGCTAAGGGGGGATGCTACACCACAGCATATGTAAATATGCTAAAAAAATTTAAAAAAATTAATAACCTTTTATTTTAGTACTGGCAGACTTTCTGCCAGTACTTAAGATGGCGGGGACAATTGTGGGGTGGGGGAGGGAAGGGAGCTGTTTGGGAGGGATCAGGGTGTCTGATAAGTCAGGTGGGAGGCTGATCTCTACACTGAAGCTAAAATTAACCCTGCAAGCTCCCTACAAACTACCTAATTAACCCCTTCACTGCTGGACATAATACACATGTGATGCGCAGCAGCATTTAGAGGCCTTCTAATTACCAGAAAGCAACGCCAAAGTCATATATGTCTGCTATTTCTGAACAAAGGGGATCCCAGAGAAGCATTTACAACCATTTGTGCCATAATTGCACAAGCTATTTGTTAATAATTTCAGTGAGAAACCTAAAATTGCGAAAAAATTTAAGTTTTTTTTAAATTTGATCGCATTTGGCAGTGAAATGGTGGCATTAAATATACCAAAATGGGCCTAGATCAATACTTTGGGTTGTCTACTACACTACACTTAAGCTAAAATTAACTCTACAAGCTGCCTACATGCTCCCTAATTAACCCCTTCACTTCTGGGCATAAAACACGTGTGGTGTGCAGTGGCATTTAGCAGCCTTCTAATTACCAAAAAGCAATGCCAAAGCCATATAAGTCTGCTATTTCTGAACAAAGGGGATCCCAGAGAAGCATTTACAACCATTTATGCCATAATTGCATAAGTTGTTTGTAAATAATTTCTGTGAGAAACCTAGTTTGTGTAAAAGTGAACAACTTTTTTTTTATTTGATCGCATTTGGCGGTGAAATGGTGGCATGAAATATACCAAAATGGGCTTAGATCAATACTTTGGGTTGTCTACTACACTACACTTAAGCTAAAATTAACTCTACAAGCTGCCTACATGCTCCCTAATTAACCCCTTCACTGCTGGGCATAAAACACGTGTGGTGCGCAGTGGCATTTAGCAGCCTTCTAATTACCAAAAAGCAACGCCAAAGCCATATACGTCTGCTATAATGGCATGTCTGGCACACAGTGTTGGGGCAAGGGTTCATCTGACCACTGATACCTGGTCTGCAAAGCATGGTCAGGGCAGGTATATCACCTACACTGTGCACTGTGAAGCGGGCGTAACCCTTACACTACCTGATCGATACAACATCATACCTGATGTTTTAAAGCACGTTATTCCAAACAATTTAGGAATGTTAGGTGATTTATGCCCTTTATGGATTAAAACCAGACTCTGCATCAACTATGTAATGTTCCATGGGAGTTTTGCCATGGATCCCCCTCCGGCATGCCACAGTCCAGGTGTTAGTCCCCTTGAAACAACTTTTCCATCACTATTGTGGCCAGAAAGAGTCCCTGTGGGTTTTAAAATTCGCCTGCCTATTGAAGTCTATGGCGGTTCGCCCGGTTCACCCGTTCGCGAACTTTTGAGGAAGTTTGCGTCCGCCGTTCGCGAACCCAAATTTTTAGGTTCGCGACATCACTACTGGAGTGTTGTTGACGACGCGCACAAACATGTTGTGATGTCACAAAGGGCAGGTTTATTGTAGCTGCAAGAGAGCTAGATGCTCAATTCCAGCTCCCTTTACAGCTACAGATAATCAGGTCCCCTAATTTGAAAATATGTACATTTTGTCTGAAAAGCCAGGTGATTACTGTGGTAACATGGCAATAAATGTGCTTTTATTTCTACCTTGGCAAAATGATACCCTCTAGTTTTTATTACAACCCACAAAATTATTTATGTGTCCCTCTACCATAGTAGCAACAGTGATCAGCTGGCTATTTGCAATGCTATTTACTAAAATCTTAACAAAAATATACATTTTCAACATATTTTTTTGCAACCTTTTCACATGCAAGGAAATATTAATATAATAATGGTGTATTCTAAATCTGCAGTGCCTGATGAAAAAAAAACAAAAAACAATACAAAATTTGTGTGGGTCACTCATTTAAATTTAAACAGCAAAATATCACATTCGAATTCGAATATTACATTTATAAAACACAATTGTAGACTAGAAACACTATTTTGAATGTCATATTCAAATCAAATATCACATTCACATCGTATGTCACATTCAAATTTGTATATTACAGTTATAAAACACAGTATTAGACTAGAAATACTATTTCGAATTTGAATGTCACATTTGAATCGAATATCACATTCGAAACGAATATCACATTTAAAACACAGTATTAGACTAGAAATACTATTTCAAATTCGAATATGACATACTAATTTGAATGTAGCATTCAAATTCGAATATTACATTTATTAAACACAGTTGTAGACTAGAAATACTATTTCAAATTTGAATGTCACATTCGAATTTGAATATTACATTTCGAAATTGAATGAATACATAGCTAAACATTCTATTATTCAAACGAATATTTTCGAATTTTATTGAAAAATTCGAAAACGAAAATTCGAAAATAGAATGTTAGAATGTTATATAAACATTCAAAATTCGATTCGAACGAACGAACGTATCAAAATTTGTTTTAAATTTCGAATTTTTAGAAACATTCGCCCATCCCTAGTTAAAATGTATATGGAATATGAGAAGGAGTATAAATGGAAAAGGCTATAATGTATCTATACATGTGTATGCAGGGGCGTATTATGGCCTAGGCCAACAAGGCTGGTGCCTAGGGCAGCAGATTTGGGAGGGGCAGCACATCTGCCCTATCCTCTCTCTAAAAGCCAGCACACAGTATAGTGAGTGATAAAGTGCAGGCTTTTACAGAGAAGACAAGGCATGTGTGCTGAATTAGGTCGCTCTGCATAGGCAGTGCTCCTTTAAACCGTTGCTTCATTTAGAGCCGCCAGCATTTTTGCAGTGGAAGCGTTCTTGGTGAGAAACTTGCCTGGGGATATACTTACAAGGTGAGGCTAGAGGAGAAGACCTTGTGCTGATATGTTGCCTCCCCTTGTCAGCTGTGGTGAGTCTGCGAGCGCAGTGCTTATTGCAGGTCTTAGTTACTAACAGACTGGATGCGTATGTGCACTGCTTAGATCAGCTTGTGATGTCTAATCATAAACTCTCAGCACTAATGTATGTTAGCTACTAATAACTAGCTTTCTCTGCATTCATGAACCCACAGAGTAAATAGTAAATGGACACTTAAAAAGTTTAATTACTTGAATGATGGTAATTACTGTATCTTGTTGCATGTGAAGGGCAGTGATTGTTTCAAAGTGTTTTCTTCTTACCCTCCCTTCTTCTTCTCTCTCTTCTTTCCCTTTCTCCCTCCCTTCCTCACTCAACTTCCTTCCTCCCTCAACTCCCTTCCTCCCTCAACTCACTCACTCCTTCAATTCACTCCCTTCTTTCCCTCCCTCCCTCCCTCCCTCCCTTATTTCTCTCAACTCCCTCCCTTGCTCCCTTCTTTCACTCCTTTCTTTCCATTTCTTCTTTCCCTTCCCCTTTTCTCCTCTCCCTCCCCACATTTCTCTCTCTTTCTCCCTCCCTTCCTTCTTTCCTTTCCCTCCCTTTTCTCCCCTCCCCTTATTTTTCTCAGGGAGATAATGTTATGAGATGCATGCAATTCAACCCACCTGTATGCAAGTGTTTTGCTAGCCCATTTTATTTTGAATTGTTGTGAAAAAAAATTCTTTACACACTGACCCAAAAAAATATTAAGGGGAAAAAAGGCTTAAAACCTTTGGGGGGGGGGGGGGGCAGCAGAATTTGGAGTGCCTAGGGCAGCACAAAACCTAAATACGCCACTGTGTGTATGTATATATACAAATGCATATAGGTGTATACATTTGTATTTATAATTTGATTATATGTGTATATATGTGTATATATATAGATGTTTTTTTTCCATTTTAATCTGTTATAATGTGTTTTAGTGTGTACGTACTGTAAATATTTTACATTCCAATTTTCTTCACATAGGGGAAAATGTTCTATGTATTTTTAAATAGCTATTCCTATATATATATATATATATATATATATATATATATATATATATATATATATATATACACCTACATTTTCTATGAGAAGAACATTGCATCCGACAGACATCGCTGAATGCAGAGAGCAATACGTTCTCCGTATTCAGCATTGCACCAGCAGCTCACAAGAGCTGCTGGTGCAACGCCGCCCCCTGCAGACTCTTTAGACCGCTGCTTCATAACTGCTTTTTCTGGTGAGTCTTCAGACTCGCCAGAAACACGGGCCCTCAAGCTCCATTCGGAGCTTGATAAATGGGCCTCAGTGAGTTTAATGTGGCTCCATGACTTCCAGTAATTTATTGTTAATGGTACAGTCATATAGGCAATGCATTATTTCATCTGGTTGCATTGATGAGGAGGTGAATATATGATTTGTTAAAAAAAGACCTTAAACAGCAAAGTGTGTGAAAAAATAACTAATTTAAGCCCAGGTTGATAGACTAGATATTAATTATAGTGTTACAATTCAAACAAGATAGCACTTACTAGTTACACAAACTGACCAACCAGCACTACTATGAAGTCAGTCTAAGTAATACAGCTTTTAGACACCATGGGCTAGATGCTAGATTTGGTGCGCTTGTTATTGCCGCTTAACCTTAAATGCTGCTACAACTAGTGGCATGTGAGGAACTGAATTTGAGTCACCCTTCTACCATTCCAAATAAAGGGCCCAACTCTCCAAACCCTCTGGTCCAGTGATTCGTCTCATCAGTACTGCAAGATCCCTCAAAGAATTTTAGAGATGAAAATTTTACTTTAGAGTTTTTCTAGCTAAGCAGGGTTCTAAATGTGGAGAAGAGACACTTACATTAAAATATTATTCAAAAACAAAAATGCTGGCAAGTTTTTGATAATCAATTTAAGATGAGTTTAATAGATTTTTTTAATAGGATTTTTTTTATTTTGTGTAATTCAGAGGATTATGTGTTGGGGATACATTAGTGATAGACGAGGATATTGAAAAGAAGGTAGTGCCAATGTGTTTTTTTTTAGGAAAGCAGGGTTACTTTATTTGCAGGGAGTTAGGTTGCAGTTTGATTTGATTGTGATGGGGCATTAGGATAGCAGTTAGGGTACAGGCACTATAATGCTGGTGCCTATGCAATTTAGCTATTGTTAAAACAGTTGGGGTTAGAATCTGCCTGGTGACAGTGTCACAACTACCAGATTCATGAGTGCCAATTATTTATTGAGTTCCTTATAGTCCATTGTTACTGAATAATAATGGTATGACTATTACCTGGATGTTAAATCGACAGTCTACTTAATTTAAAAATTCATTAATCAGATAGGTCATGCAATTTTAAACAACATTTCAATTTACTTTGATCATCAAATTTGCTTTGTTCTGTTGGTGTTCTTTGTTAAAAGCTAAACCTAGGTAGGTCCATAAACTGATTTCTAAGCCATTAAAGGCTGCCTCTTATCTCAGTGCATTTTGACAGTTTTTCACAATTAGATAGTGCTAGACTAGTTCATGTTTGTCGTATAGATAACAGTATGCTCACTCCCATGGAGTTATGTATGTGTCAGCACTGAGTGAATGAATGAAAGTCTGTCAAAAGAACTGATATAAGGGGGCAGTCTGCAGAAACTTAGATACAAGGTAATCACAGAAGTAAAAAGTGTATTAATATAACAATGTTGGTTATGCAAAACTGGGGAAAGGGTAATAAAGTGAATATCTATCCTTTTAAACAATAAACATTTTCAAGAAGACTGTCCCTTTAAAACAGAGCCACTTGGATAAATTAGCCATTAAAGGGTCAGGAAACCCCAACATTTTATTTTATGATTTGGATAGAACATACCATTTTAAACAACTTTTCAATTTACATCTATAATCAAATTTGCTTCATTCTCTTGTTATCCTTTGCTGAAAGAATAGCATTGCACTACATGTAGCTAGCTGAACATATCTAGTTAGCCAATCACAATAGAAACAATTATTCAGGCACCAATCAGCAGCTAGCTCCCACTAGTGTAGGATTTGTGTGTATCCTTTTTCAAGCGAAGGAAGCATATTTGAAAAAAAGTGAATTTAAAAGTGCCTTAAAATGACATGCTCTATCTGAATCATGCAGGTTTAATTTTGACTTCCCTCTCCCTTTAATATATTTTCATAGTTGTACAAATATAGCTGCTTACATAGGATCTATGTCTATGATTTTCTTGGTTTTCTAATATTTAAACTCCACAAATTGCATCTAACTACACATCGGTCTTAATTTGGGCCTCGTTTTCCTGTACCACAAATATGTAGAACAGTTGTTCATCTTGATGTGACTAACACTGTGGAGGACTTCAAGAATGCCTGGGATAAGCATAAGCCTATCCTACGTACTAGATATGTTTATACTTTAAAGGGACAGTTTACTCAAAAATTTCTCCCCTTCATTTGTTCCCAATGATCCACTTTACCTGCTGGAGTGTATTAAATTGTTTACAAGTAGCTCCTTTACCCTTATATTGGCATTTGAAATTGTTGATTTAGCATGTAGTATCCCCACCTATTCTGAAAGTTTGTGGCCGCGCGTACCAGCTATAGATAAGCTTTGTAAACACAGCCAGCAGAAGAGATTACACTCCCAGTGCGATATAGCAGAGATAAGGTAATAAAATGTTGATTTTCCATTGTTCTCTCAAAGTTCTGGTGATTGTTTTAAGGACAGATATAAGATAAAGAAGCAGCTATATTTGCACAATGTGATACAGTAATGAGATCGGATTATACCTACAAGCTCAACCCATTTTATTAGGTTGTGGCTTCAAAACACAAAATCAGAGCTTTAATATACACAAATAAGCCTTAAAAAGCTCATTTTCATACATTTTTTACTCTGCAGTTGGTAAAAAAAGCAATTGTATACACATTAAGGGAAAAACTATTTTACAGTATACTGTCCCTTTAAGGACATTTTGGGCAGACTTGTTGGGCCCATGGCTATTATCTGCCATCAAAATCTGTTTCTATGAATCCTGAATGCAAACATGTACACTTCACAGTCAACTGTAGCAATTACATAGTTGTTAATATTATGCAAACTCATGCTTAAAGGGACAGTCAACACCAGCATTTTTGTTGTTTTAAAAAATAGATAATCCCTTAATTACCCATTCCCCAGTTTTGCATAACCAACACAGTTATAATAATACACGTTTGACCTCTGTAATTACCTTGTATCTAAGCCTCAGCAGACTGCCCCCTTATTTCAGTTCTTTTAACAGACTTGCATCTTAGCCAATCAGTGCTCACTCTATGGTAAATTCCCGTGCATGAGCTCAATGTTATCTATATGAAACACATGAACTAATGCCCTCTAGTGGTAAAAAACTGTCAAAATGCAATTAGATTAGAGGTGGCCTTCAAGGTCTAAGAAATTAGCAGACTTGCATTTTAGCCAATCAGTGCTCAGTCCACGGTAAATGCATAAGGGATTAAATGCCCTACATTTCCTGAGTGTCTGCTTGTAACATATCTAAGTAATAACTTAACACTTAACAGTTGAACTTCAATAATTTTGTCAATAAAACTCGACACATTAGGTGGGTGAAAGACCCGTGGGTCATATTTATTAATACCAGCAATGGGAACTGGCAACGACAGGTAAATCAATCATGGGTGGCGGCAATCGGGGCCTACATAACTAACTATATATATAACCCCTTCTAGAAAATGGCCAAGGGACACTGCTGCAGACCACAAGGCGGAGATACTCAACGCAGCTTTAATATAGGGGGTTCTCGGCCCGTTAATAATCAGTCCAAGCACGCCCAAGCATACCGAGCCTGTGACGTCACCCTGACCGCAATGGCCGTCATTCAAAACCTCCTTCCAGCCTGCAGCCGTGATCCTGACCACCCGCCAGAGTAGGGTGCCAACATTAGAAACTCCAAACCAGTAAGTCCAGCCTTGACTTGACGAACAGCATGTCAATAACTGGGGAGCTCAAATTACTGTCCTTGGACTTAAGTTGTTCGAGTAACCCTCTTCCAGCCTCAGACACCTAGTCTCATGTAGAGAAACTAAAACAGAAAACGATTGCCGCCTTTTAACATAACATTTGCAAATCAACAATGCATAACAGGGATGGGAGGGTGGGGAAAGAGCTTCCAGGGATCCACATGAACAAAGAGGAAGTGGGCTCCCTGCACATCCCATATATAAGGTTGGTAAACCCCTCCCAACACAGTGCAACATTGTAACAAATACACACACAGCAGCAGTACTCACTCAACCAGGCCTTAACCCTTAGCTACGCTCTGGGTTAATTGCTCTGCACTTTGTTAAGGGATTAAATGCCCTAAATTTCCTGAGTGTCTGCTTGTAACATATCTAAGTAATAACTTAACACTTAACAGTTGAACTTCAATAATTTTGTCAATAAAACTCGACACATTAGGTGGGTGAAATTTATTAATACCAGCAATGGGAACTGGCAAAGAAAGGTAAATCAATCATAGGTGGCGGCAATTGGGGCCTACATAACTAACTATATATATAACCCCTTCTAGAAAATGGCCAAGGGACCACAAGGCAGAGATACTCAACGCAGCTTTAATATAGGGGGTTCTCGGCCCGTTAATAATCAGCCCGAGCACGTCCAAGCATACCGAGCCTGTGACGTCACCCTGACCGCAATGGCCGTCATTAAAAACCTCCTTCCAGCCTGCAGCCGTGATCCTGACCACCCGCCATAAGAGACAGACCTGCAAATTAAATGGTCCAGACTCTTGCCGCCACCACTATATCCTTAGGAGTAACGCCTGCCAAATATTCTGAAGGAACAAATCTACTCCTGCCGGTTCTAAATAAACCTCATCCTGCATATATAAACCCTTATGGGCTGCTGAGATGTTCCCATGCTCTATCACAAAAACCTGCTTCCTCAGGTCCCTATTTATCTTTTTCCTGACCTGGAAAGCCGCTTTATGGCACACCATGTGCTTCCACCTCAATCTAGGGATCACATTCGACCACCCGATTCGCACACCTGGAAACCAGAGCCTGAACTGCCGCATTGCCCGGATTAAATCTAATGTGGGGATGGCCCCCACATCATTGCCGCCAGCATGTAAGATCAGAATGTTGGGTTTTTCCCACGTTCTTGCGGCATCCTGTAACAATGCAGGCAGATCTGCCCAGGACAAACCCCTGTGCCCTAGCCAACGCAACACAGCCTTGGACGATGGAAATCCCAGCTGCTGTCCTCCTGGCATTGCTGCAGCTCTAATTGCAGACCAGTGCACATATGAATGGCCGACGATCCACACCCATACAGGCCCTGGACATATGCCTGAAACAAAGAAACAAGAGTTAGCTTGCACACCTACTGGACCTGACCATCAGTAACCATGGCCAACCCCCCTTTGTTTACCCATGCAAGCCCAATTCCCTTGATGCCCCATCGTTATCAACCTATACTCTTATGCATACAGAGGCCTGACATAGGATTTGTACCGCTGAGATCTCCAACGCCCCAAGGAGCGAATGCGATCTGAGGACCAACCCAGCTCTGCTGCCGTCGTGGCCGCCCCTACCCTGAATGAGTGGGGGGCAATACGTGACCCATGGAGACCCGCCCGCTGCACTACCCAGCCTAACACCATCCTGAATTGGTATCTGGTCAGCGGGTCCCCATTCGCATGTATAGGAAACTTGGAGAAGCCTCCTGACCGCACATCCAGGTATGAAGAGACCAGACATACTGGGCGACAGGTGACCCCTGGCTACCCTGGCAAGGAAAGTCAGGCTCCCCGGCCCTCCTGGTCCATCTTAGACCTGGGGATAAAGAGAAGCACTGAATCATCCACAATCCTAACGTGATTGTGCATGACTCCCCCCGATACGGCCATCTTGGCGTGTGGGACCAGCTCCCCTACTTTCAGTGCCCCATGAAATGCCAGCCCAAAGGCCGCCCCGAAGAGCCGAACCTCAAAAGGCGAGGAACAGGTCTCCGGTAACACCGCCAGCAGTTTAACCAGTTGATCTGCTGTAATGGGTTCCCTAGCATCATGCCTCAGAACCTCCAATCGGCCCCACCCTTGAATTAACTGCTTCACTAGGAAGGAGCGCGACTCATCATGAAATGCGTATAACCTGCAAAAGAAGGCTATGGCAGAAAGCCTAGAGACCACCGCCCCCTTTTTTACTTGCTTACCTCTCAGGTCAGCCAACCACTGCAAAAGAAATCCCTGCTCACCTTCACAAGAAGGAAACTCACGGAGGTCGCAGAAACCTACCCACTCACTCCAATACCTCACGTAGGCCGACCAAGTGTTGGATGCCAAAGAAGCCCATAATAAGGGGATCAGTCGCTGCAGTCCTTTGCCATCTGCCACAGAAAGAGAGGGCAAGTTTGCGCCGCCACCCTAAACGCCTCCCACTAGAAGCAAGACTATCCGTCCAGAAAATCACAGCCTTGTTGCTGAAGAGGTGCCCCCACAGCTCGACTGCAACTACAATGGGAAACAGTTCCAAGAAGCAAAGGTTGCGTGTAAGCCCTAGGCCCGCCCACTCACACGGCCATGGCTCAGCACTCCATGCCCCTTCAAAGTAATCCCCATATCCATATGCCCCTGCAGCATCCATGAACAGATGCAAAGACTGAATGGACACTGGGTCACCCCTCCACATACAGACACCATTAAAATCCTGTAGGAACCATTCCCAAACCTTGAGATCCGCCACGAGATCCCCCGAGATCCGGATCCGTGTGTCCTGCCACCCCCCAATCTCCGTTCCAGCCTTTTGCTAAAAATCCTACCCCACGGGATAACTCTCTCCGCAAAGTTTAGGAGACCCAGGAGCGACTGCAACTCCCTGAGTGAACATGTTTGTGCTGCAGCCATGGCGCGAACCGCCATCAACATTCGAGCCACCTTCTCCTTAGGCAGCCTGCATTCCATTGCCAAGGAATCTATTTCTATGCCAAGAAATGCCAAGCACATGCAAGGCCCCTCCGTTTTATCCTCGGCAAGGGGAACCCCAAACCTAGCCATCATGAACCTCATGACGCTCATCAAGGAGGCACATTCCCCTGAATCGGCAGCCCCCACTAGAAGGAAATCGTCCAAATAGTTAGCGGTCTTGTCACTTACCGCCGCTGATGCAACCGCCCAGTGGAGGAAAGTACTAAATGCCTCAAAATAGGCGCAGGATATAGAACAGCCCATAGGCAAGCAACAATCTACATAGTAACCCCCTTCAAACCAGCACCCCATCAGTCTAAAAGATGATGGGTGGATTGGGAGAAGCCGGAACACAGACTCTATGTCCAATTTAGCCATTAAGGCCCCAGGCCCCCTTTCCCTCACGATAGCCAGTGCATTGTTAAACGACTAGTAGTGGACCGAGCTCAAAGCCTCTGGAATGGCGTCATTCACTGACTGCCCCTTCGGGTAGGATAAATGCTGAATGAGCCGAAATTACCCGTTTCTTTGTTGGGAACCACTCCTAGCGGAGAAATTACCAAGTCTGTAATTGGCAAGTCCTCGAGGCTGATTTTAGGTTCTTCTGAACCCTTGACCCCAGCACCTGGCCCACTACCGGAATAGTAAAACCCAGTCGCAGGCCAGCGTCCAGCAATCTAGCAGTCGCCCTGTTCGGGTACCTGCTCAACCACCTACAGATAATAGGGACCCTAAGAGGCGAATCCGCCCTTTCCCGCAGCGCTTCCCTTAGACCTGAACCGTTCAGTTTGGGTGTCCCGTTTTTTGGAGCAATTCGCCCCGGGATGTTGCCCGCTGCACAACTTGCAGACATGCTTGAACGTGCAGGATGTGCCGCTCTCACATGCCTTATCCTGGTAACGCCAGCACACGCCCCCTTGCCACCGTCAAAAGCGCAGAGGCTGCCTAGGCCCCGGATTAACTACTCCTGAGCCCACTTGCGCCCCTTGTTATGCATCGAGATGCATTCAGAGGTGCAGATCCATGGTCCCAAAGTCTAGCAATGGGTTACCCACCTTCTTTTTATGGTAGATCATGTCATACTCCCTCCAGGCTCGTCGGCAAATTTCCTACATATGGCATCTATCATGTCTACATACTTAAACAGTGCGGTACCCTTGTCTGGGAACCTCTCTAGATAGCATGTGGCATATACCCTGAAACACCGATGCTATTCTTCAAATGTATCGGCCGTTTGAATTTTTTAGGGCCCGTCCCATCCTCCGCCATTTCTTTAAATGCTTCTGCGGATAATTCAAACATGTTGATGTACTTACCGTCCTGGATACGCTTCACCATCTTTGACTTAAGGGGGGCATGCAAACTATGTACCTGACATGAGTAAGTGTCCCCATGTACAGCCGCTTTCCTATTCACAGCCTGTGGTGAACCCCCCTTTACCCCTGGGAGTTGAGATGACTGGGCCGAGCCACTGACATTACCCTCCCCGGGTTTACCCCTACTCATTTTTCTTAACATTCTATACATTCTCCTGTGGCCTTTCGTATGTAAACCCAAGGACCCATCTATCTCAGACCCGGACCCAGACCCACTAGAACTAGTGGAGTCACACCTTCCCTGAGAAAAACCAAGTTGGCACTCACCGGCTGGGGTAGCCATGGAACCCTGGCCGGATCCGAATGGGCTGTTGTCACCTGCCCGTGTCACCACACCTCTAGGCACAAGGGCTCTGGAACTCTGGGCAGCCATATCTCTGCCGGATGAAGACGCCAGGGGTACCTGAAAAACAGAAGACAAGAGGGGAGTACCATGGGAAGAGCCAGCCGCCTCCTCCCTATCCTCCCCAACCCCGTATTCCTGATACCCCTCACTGTCACTATCACTCACACCATACGGAAAACTGTGGGCTTCATCCATACTTGCAGCCTGCCCACATTCATAATCCTCCAAAAATCTAACAGCCCTGCTTCGCCCTTGTGCCTTCACCACCCTGGCCCTCTACCAGTGCCCTCTAGGCCTTCACCAGTGCTAGAGCTAATACTGGCGTGACCCCTCTTCACTGCCCCTCTCGTAGCTATCTGCCCTGACCTGGTCGCTAAGGTCCTTCTGGGAGATATCGTACCCTGCAGGCCTCCTGCGTGCGGTTCCAAACAAACGGCATCACTAACTTGGCCCGCCGTTACGCGAGACCCTTTAGGTCCAGCTCTAGCCGCCTTGGCCTTGCAACCAACTGAATTAGGCCGCGAGAGGGAGGAGGGTGCCCTAGCGGCCTCCCCTCCTTTATTAGTAGCCGTAGCAGAAGCACTTGTGCACACACCATGCTTCGAGTCACCCACAGGGCCCCCCAGATGCACTTGCTGCCCCGCATCCAATGCCACACTTGACCCCTGTCTCCTCTCTGCCGCGGACCCCAGCTGCTTAGAATGAGCCTCCCCAGCCTTCTGATGCCCAGCGTGTGTGCCCCCTTTAGTGGGTGTCCCCTGCCCATGGTGCTCCCTTCTTACCTCCAGAGTCCGAGGGGGACGATCCACTCTGCCGGACGCCTGAAATCTGAGTACCGCGGGCGGAAGTGACGTAACCGGAAGTGACGTCAGAGCGCGCAACGTACCCGGAAGATGACACAGCGGCCATCTTGGATGTAGCAACAGATGAAGACGGACCGGATGCCTGCGCGCCAAAGGGGAATGGAGCCTGAGACTAAAGCACCTCCGCACCCGACGATGACGCCCCCGCGAGGACCGACGCCAAGGACTGCAGGAGTGCCACTGCTGTCGCGATGGATTCCCCGGAAAGCACTACCGACGCAGGTAAGGCCACAATGCTCCCACTACCCATGCTACCGGTAATCGGGCCCACTGAGCCCTCCCCAGAGAAAAACCCAGAACTGCCCTGGGACCCCCTAGACCCTGCTACTTGGCTAGGCCCTGCGACTTGGGACCCCTGCCTAAGGCCAACTCCCACACCATGCGCCTCAGGCCCGGCACCCGCCACAGGCCCCACAGACTGAAGGTCTAGGCCCACTGGCTGATAAGCCTGTGCAGTCCTAGCCTCCTCCCCCCGCTCCTCCCGTACAGGAGAAGGGAATAAGTTAGGACTACCCTCCCCACCCGAAGGAGAAGTGGGAATAAACAGCCCAGAAACATGGCCCTGACCCACCGTAATAGTCCCTGATGGGAATGGTGCAACCCACTCGATGTCCTCAAGAAACATCTCTACTCATTCCACAGGTTTGCCTTCCATTGTAAAATCTGCTGTGAGCTGTGCTGTAGAAATAGCTTCCAGGGATCCACAGGAACAAAGAGGAAGTGGGCTCCCTGCACATCCCATATATAAGGTTGGTAAACCCCTCCCAACACAATGCAACATTGTAACAAATACACACACAGCAGCAGCACTCACTCAACCAGGCCTTAACCCTTAGCTACGCTCCGGGCTAATTGCCCTGCACTTTCTTTTAGATTAGAGGTGGCCTTCAAGGTCTAAGAAATTAGCATATTAACCTCCTAGGTTTAACTTTCAACTAAGAATACCAAGAGAACAAAGCAAAATTGGTGATAAAAGTAAATTGGAAAGTTGTTAGAAATTACATGCCCTATTTGAATCATGAAAGTTTTTTTGGACTTGACTGTCTCTTTAATTTAAAGAACTGCAGTAAACAAAATACAAGAGGAATTCCGATGTGTGTATATATTTGTTGAAAATGTGTGTCTTGTCTTGTATGTGTGTGTGTTTGTTTGTTTGTTTGTTTGTGTGTGTGTGTATGTGTGTGTACATCATGTGTGTGTGTGTGTTTTTAAGTATGTGGGTATATGTGTGTAAATGCTTGAGCATATGTAATACAGAAAGAGAGAGAGGGAAAAAGGAGAACAACAATTTATATACTCAAATTAATATGACAGCTATTATTTTTATTGTTCTCCTATTAGTAACGTAATCATTTCCCCGTCATTTGTATTATAGTAAATGGTGGCTATGATCTTTAATAAAGATGTTTCATTAAAACAAAAGTACATATAATTTAGAGTTAAATGCTATTCCATTTAAAAGCATGCATTAACTGTTTGCAGTAGTAATATTTTAGGTAACTGCAAAAAAAAGTCAGCTATGCCACTAAAATGTGCTTACAAATAGTGAAGGCATAAACCCTTATATGAAAAGTGGCAGCCAATGAGTTAAGAACTAAAATGGATTCAGACACTATTTATAAACTACCTTTACTGCGTGCTTTGTTTTAAAAAGGATTGATAATACAGTTCTGTAAAAGTTGCAGTACTCTGTTGCAATAAAGGGTTAAGCATGTTTATTTATTTATTCTAAATGTATTTGAAGACAGGACAGCATCTGCCACTGGAGCTTCAGGGTAAATGAGGTTTTGCCTGGTTAAATATTTTTCTTTCATTTTTTATGTTGCATTAGGAATTTTATATATATTTGCACAGAAGCCCATTCAATTGGAGCACAAGAAGGCATACATTAATTAACCACCATTTGTATTTATACTCACGAGTCTGATCAAATCCAGCCCTTTCAAACAAGAGGCAGCCCTGTCATGCACTTGGTTACAGTAAGACATGCACAAGATCATTCCCTTTTGTTCTGGGATAATGGTCTGTGCTTAGAAAAGTTGATTCAGGGCTTTGGTATTAAGTGCAGCTTTTGGCAGCATTTGCAATTTTATAAATTGAGAGTCAGTTCTGTGACCCTTCAGGGCATAAGCTGAGCAGTAATATTCATACTTCACATTCTTGCTGTTAAGATCCACAAGCCTTTATAGTGTGAGAAGATGATTCAGCACCTATTGCCATTATATTGTAGTATTTCTGTGTGTGTTACTCTCAAGGCAGCCTAGTAAAATATGTTTAATTCAAATATCAATCATCTTTTGTATTGATAACTCAGTTATCCTCAACTACTGGAATTTATAAACCCATTGCTATCATTTTGGAAAACAATATAAGCCTTTACTGATTAGAAAAAAAATAATTCACCTGTCAGATAAAAGTATTTTTTTTTCTATTGATTTAATATAATAATGACTTGCTAAATATACTACCTCAAACTTAGTAGAAGGTTCAGTGATACCATAATAATTTTGAAACTTAAAGGGACAGTTTACACCAATTTTCTTATAACAGCATGTAATATATACTACTATAAAGAAAAATATGCACAGATACTGATGTAAAAATCAAGTATAAAACCTTTTAAAAGCCTACTTAGAAGCTCCTAGTTTAGCACTGTTGATGAGGTAGTCTGAAACACCCACTGAAAGGGGCTGGGTAAACAAACATAGCAAACACCCCACACCTCCCCCTTCCCTGCATATGAAAAGACAGATAACAAACAGGCGCCTGCAGGAGTCTGTAAATGCGTGTATACATCTGGCACAGTGGGGCTTGGTTAGGAGTCTGAAAAACAGCACAATGTTCTTAAAAAATAAGCAAAACTAAACACTTTTATAAAAACACTACCAGATGGGCTATATAAATGGATCATCAACAAAACATTTATGCAAAAAACAAATCTAGTGTACAATGCCCCTTTAACTGTGTAATATCAAACTAAGGCTGTTACCTTTTATCTAAATTATATATCTGGTTCTCAAGTATATTTAGTACTTAGATTAGATTGGAGTTCCGACCTTAAAATTATTTTGAGGTACCAGTAAAATATTAAATAGGTTGTAAATTTATGAGACAAATTTTTTAGTTCTTATATTATGTTACATAAAATTGTGTACATAGCTACACCTTGTTGTAACAAAGTGGTGAATAGGGATAGGTGTATGCTTCGGCCCCTTTGTTTAAAAACATCAAATGATGGTCATATTCTTTTATGATAAATAAAAATCTGTTGTTTGCTAAACATTTAAATTTGTTGTTTCCAATTAATATTTTGAATATTTATTTTTGTTTTAAATAAATTATATTTTGAATAATAATTTTCATAGATGTACAGTTAAATCAATATAATTCTATGAGATTGAGCATTTATGCTACTGATTCTTTATATGGAAATATTAGACTGTACAAAAAAAAAAAAAAAAACAGTAATTGAAATGCTGAGCTGACACTTTGAGAACATTTGTCCATTTCTACTGGTCACCTTTAGTATTCTGTAATCTCTGAAACATTTGCACTAACCCATCATTTTTAGTGTTTTTGTCCAAATGTTTTAATAGACAAATTTTACTCTAAAGCTTTATACCTAAAAATAGAATTTAAAAAAAGTTTGAATCTTATTTAATATATTAATAACATAATATTGTGCTCCAAATAAATATTAATTTTAGAAACAAGTGATTTACAGTTCTGTTTCTAATTCCAGTCTTTAACTTTGCAGACAAATAAGGGAACCCCAAATATTTTCCATGTAGTGTGATTTATTACTGTGAAATCTCAATGTGAATCTGCCTTTTATTCCCAACAAGTTCTTTATGGATAGAGAAAATACATGATTTCATTAAAAAACAAAACAAAAAAAAACTCCTTTCCCTAGAGGTCATATAATAGGTTAATGCGGATGTGAACTCTGTTTACTGTTAGTGTTAGGGAAATAGTGGCTTTTTAACAAGTTACTCATGCCTGGAAAAATTCCCAGCTTTGCAAGTTGTCCTAGAGAGCTTGCCAAGTGTTCATGAGAAACATGAGGATGGGGAAAGTTCAGATGTGCCTTTAAAGACAGATTCATGGAAAATAAAACACTGTAAAAATACGCAAAGACAAAAGAAAACTATGTTTTTCAAAGTATTTAATTCCTTGTTTTTCTTACACAAACACACACACACTCAGACATATACACACACACATAGACATACACACACACATAGACATACACACACACACATACATTTACACATACACACACAGACATATACACACACACAGACATATACACACACACATACACATACATATACACATACACAGACATACACACACACACACACACACACATAGACATATACACACATACATATGTGTGTGTGTGTATATATATATATTAGTGTGTGTGTATGTATATATATATATATTATAGATATCAAAATAACAAGAGCAAGCTTTCGGAAGAGTTCCTTCCTTTATCAAGTCTGAAGCAATATTCGAAGGAACTCTTCAGAAAGCTTGTCAACTTATAAATGTATAGTTTGTCCAATAAAAAAAGTATCATTGCTCAATGCAATACTCTTGTTATTTTGATATCTAAATCTCTGGACTAACACGGCTACTCCAATCAACATATATATATATATATATATATATATATATATATATATATATATACAAATAAAATATATTTACACATACATAAACGCATACACAGACATATACACACACATACAGACATATACACAAACACAGACTTATACATAGACACACAGACATATACACGCATATAGACATATATACACATACAGACATATATACACACATACACAAACATATACACATACACACACAGACAATATACACAGACATATACACACACATAAAGACATATACACACACACACAAACACGCACACACACACAGACACATACACACAGATCACACACATACACATACACACACACAGACATATACAGGGAGTGCAGAATTATTAGGCAAATTAGTATTTTGACCACATCATCCTCTTTATGCATGTTGTCTTACTCCAAGCTGTATAGGCTCGAAAGCCTACTACCAATTAAGCATATTAGGTGATGTGCATCTCTGTAATGAGAAGGGGTGTGGTCTAATGACATCAACACCCTATATCAGGTGTGCATAATTATTAGGCAACTTCCTTTCCTTTGGCAAAATGGGTCAAAAGAAGGACTTGAAAGGCTCAGAAAAGTAAAAAATAGTGAGATATCTTGCAGAGGGATGCAGCACTCTTAAAATTGCAAAACTTCTGAAGCGTGATCATCGAACAATCAAGCGTTTCATTCAAAATAGTCAACAGGGTCGCAAGAAGCGTGTGGAAAAACCAAGGCGCAAAATAACTGCCCATGAACTGAGAAAAGTCAAGCGTGCAGCTGCCAAGATGCCACTTGCCACTAGTTTGGCCATATTTCAGAGCTGCAACATCACTGGAGTGCCCAAAAGCACAAGGTGTGCAATACTCAGAGACATGGCCAAGGTAAGAAAGGCTGAAAGACGACCACCACTGAACAAGACACACAAGCTGAAACGTCAAGACTGGGCCAAGAAATATCTCAAGACTGATTTTTCTAAGGTTTTATGGACTGATGAAATGAGAGTGAGTCTTGATGGGCCAGATGGATGGGCCCGTGGCTGGATTGGTAAAGGGCAGAGAGCTCCAGTCCGACTCAGACGCCAGCAAGGTGGAGGTGGAGTACTGGTTTGGGCTGGTATCATCAAAGATGAGCTTGTGGGGCCTTTTCGGGTTGAGGATGGAGTCAAGCTCAACTCCCAGTCCTACTGCCAGTTTCTGGAAGACACCTTCTTCAAGCAGTGGTACAGGAAGAAGTCTGCATCCTTCAAGAAAAACATGATTTTCATGCAGGACAATGCTCCATCACACGCGTCCAAGTACTCCACAGCGTGGCTGGCAAGAAAGGGTGTAAAAGAAGAAAATCTAATGACATGGCCTCCTTGTTCACCTGATCTGAACCCCATTGAGAACCTGTGGTCCCTCATCAAATGTGAGATTTACAAGGAGGGAACAGTGTCTGGGAGGCTGTGGTTGCTGCTGCACGCAATGTTGATGGTGAACAGATCAAAACACTGACAGAATCCATGGATGGCAGGCTTTTGAGTGTCCTTGCAAAGAAAGGTGGCTATATTGGTCACTGATTTGTTTTTGTTTTGTTTTTGAATGTCAGAAATGTATATTTGTGAATGTTGAGATGTTATATTGGTTTCACTGGTAAAAATAAATAATTGAAATGGGTATATATTTGTTTTTTGTTAAGTTGCCTAATAATTATGCACAGTAATAGTCACCTGCACACACAGATATCCCCCTAAAATAGCTATAACTAAAAACAAACTAAAAACTACTTCCAAAACTATTCAGCTTTGATATTAATGAGTTTTTTTGGGTTCATTGAGAACATGGTTGTTGTTCAATAATAAAATTAATCCTCAAAAATACAACTTGCCTAATAATTCTGCACTCCCTGTACACACACATGCAGACATATACACACACAGACATATACACATACAGACATATACACACACATACACACACAGACATATACACACACACATACACACAGACATATACACACACATACATACATATACAAATACAGACATATACACACACATACAGACATATACACACACACAGATATATACACACACAGATATATACACACACATATTAACATATACACACACATATTAACATATACACACACAAACATATACACACACATACACACACACACACACACATATACACATACACACACAGAAATATACACACACAGACAAATATATACACACACAGACATATACACACAGGCATATACACATACAGACATATATACACATATACAAAACACACAGACATATACACACACACAGACAGACATATACACACACACAGACATATACACACACATACACACACACACATATATATATATATATACAGTATATACATACACACACATACAAACACATACAAATACACAGACATATACACACATATACACACACACATGCGCGACACACACACATACACAGACATATATACACACACACACACACACGTACATACACAGATACATAGACATACAAACGCACATACACATACATGCACAGACATATACACACACATGTGTGCAACACTCACGCACACACACATGGACTCATACATGAATACTATCACAATTTTGAGCATATAAATTCAAAATAATATGACACATTGCACATTCAATCATTGGATTCTGTGAAAAAAAGAAATGTCAATTTTAAAGGGACTTTAAACCCAACTATTTTATTCATGCTTCAGATAGAACATGCAAATTTAAAAAACTTTCCAATTTACTTCTATTATCAAATGTGCTTCATTCTCTTGTTATCCTTTGTTTAAGGATCAGCTATGCACTACTGGGAGTTAGCTAAATACATCTGTAGGCCAATGAAAAGTGGCATATATGTGCAGACACCAATCAGCAGCTAGCTCCGAGCTCCTGAGTGTATCTAGGTATGCTTTTAAACAAAAGGGCATGCAATTTTCAACACCTTTCTAATTTACTTAAATGTTCAAATTTGCTTTGTTTTATTGGTATCCTTTGCTGAAGAGTAAATCTAGCTGTGCTAATAGGAGCTTAGGAGCATGCATCTTTCTCAGTCTATGGCAGCAGTGTCAGCAACTATGTACAATATTGCTATAAATATTGTTGCAAACACTGCTGCTAGATGGCTAATACATGTGCACACTACTGAGCTCACCTAGGATTACTTTTTAAGATAGAATGCTAAGAGAATTAAGCAAAATTGATAACATAAGTAAATTGTAAAGTTGTTTAACATCATGCTCTATCTCTCTGACTTTATTGTCCTTTTAAGAACTAATCAGGATTTGAGCTGGGATTTGCTTGTTTTTAAGGACATAAAATTCACCAAATATCAGGACCCCTGTGCTGGTAGATTACTGTCCCCTCTGCTGTTTGACATACTTGTTATTTTATAAAGATATATATATATATATATATATATATACACATATATATATATATACACAAGAGGATTCTGGGTAAGATATGCAAATTAGATGTGCAACAACTGAAACTTGTTGCTTCAAATACTGTATTAACACACAGCGGTCCCCTAATGGGGTGAGTGCAGCAAAATATTAGGGGACCGCTGTGTGTTAACACAGTATTTGAAGCAAAAAGTTTGAGACGTTGCATATCTAATTTGCATATCTTACCCAGAATCCTCTTGTGCATTGGTAACAGTGTATATGGAGTTTTAGAGGGTAAAGGCAAGCGGGGATACTTGCCTAGATGTGCTAATTGCCTGTGCAATGATTTCTATTGATATATATATATATATATATATATATATATATATATATATATATTGTTGCACCATTTGTGTGTGTACATCTTTACACAGAACAGCTCACTGGCAATATGGGTATGTTATATCAGTGTTTTTATACAACACAGCAGGGGCACTTTGCTGTATAAGAGTTATTGCTATTGTCTATGTTGCATGAACCTGGCGGCAGGAGGCCACAAGCCCTTTGCTGCTAGTTCCTGTTTCGCTGCAATGAAAACATTTGACTTCCACCCTGTGTCATGTCCTTTTCCTCATAACCACTTGTTTCCTGGCCTGAAAACTACTCTCATAGCTTCTGTCATATCAAAGATCACAACATGAAGCTCTCGCTCTTCCTGGATGTCTCATTCCAGGACACAATAATCCAATAGTTTTGGCACTTATCTATAAAATGTCCTTTTCAGTTCCTTGCTTGGCAAATACAAAACTGAGCAGTGGAGAACTAACACATTTTGGAAAACAATTACATATTTCTAAATGATTTTGACCCAATGATAAAAGTGCTGATTTATTGCATCTGATATAAAAATGCATTATGATTTGTTTATCCTGATGGGTTTAATAATGTGGAGAAGAGTTTGAATGTGTAATTCCCCTGTAATAAGCTCATTATGCACTTCAGTAATGTTATTTGATGGAATGTTTAATAGTCTAATGACTTCACTACGTTATTGTTTTCTGCACCATAATTTACCAGGTAAATGTTTATCTAAACCTTTGGACTGAGACCTATTACCACTAAAAGAAAGCTAAATATTAATGTGTAATATATGTGTGTGGTTTGCTCAGCAGACCTTGTTCTGCTACAGACTGTGTTCTAGGATTGCAAACAAATGAAATTCTCTCAACTCTTATGCGCATTAAACATGATCCAAGGATCCAGGAAATCACATACTTAGTTACATATGTCACTAGTAATATCACTTAACAATACCAACAATTCTTCATTTTTTATGCTTGTAAAGAAATAACCTTGTTGTCCCCAAAAGTCAGTGAGTAATTATTACTTGAGTATCAGTTGTGCATAAATAAAACACATCCTAATAGCTTTAATATCAATGTAAATGGTTTTAGTGTAAACAGTTTACTTGAAAATCCATAGTTTTAACAAATTTAATTCTGTAATTTTGTATTCATGATAGAATTTTTCTTAGATTTTTTTCTCCAAATCTACAAACATCTAAGACAGACCTTAAAGGGATAGTAAAGTCCAAATTAAACTTTCATAATTTAGATAGGGCATGTAATTGCAACCAACTTTCTAATTTACTTTTATCTCACAAATTTGTTTTGTTCCCTTGGTATTCTTAGTTGAAAGCTAAACCTGGGTAGGTTCATTTGCCAATTTCAAAAAGCCCTTGAAGGCCGCCTCTTATCTGAATGCATTTTACAGTTTTTCACAGCTAGAGGACGTTAATTCATGTGTTTCATATAAATAACACTGTGCTCACGCAGAAGCTGAGATACAAGGTAATTACAGAGGTAAAAAGTATATTTCTATAACAGTGTTGGTGAAAAACTGGGGAATTGTAAATAAAGGAATTATCTATATTTTTAAGCAATAACCTTTTTGTTGTTTAATATCCCTTTAAGCACAACTAACAACATATTTAAAGAGATATGAAACCCAAAATATGTTATTTTGTCAGTCAGACAGAGAATACCATTTTAAAAGTTTCTAATTACTTCTATTATCAAATTTGCTTTGTTCCCATGGTATTCTTTGTTGAAGAGATACCTAGGTAGGCATCTGGGGCATCTGGGGCGCGATCCGATATACGGCGTAGTTTGCGGCGCAAGCGAGGGAACCTGCGTCGCCCGCAGTTTCAGCTCGCATCTCGAGCTATCCAATATACGGCGCCGTCAGTTGCTAACGTGCCGTAAGTCGGATAAACCAGCGATGTCCAGAAATCTGCGCAAGTACAAATTTCTGGCGTCGCCAGTGACTTGCGCCACGTTAGAAACTGCCGGCGCCTACAAAACCTGACTAAAGTATGAAATCACCCGCACTGTCTAACACGCCTCCCTAACATAGCCCGACAAGTCTAACACACCTCCCTAACATAGCCCGACATGTCTAACCCTCTATCCGCTATCCCCCCTCACTAGCCTAACAATAAAAGAAGTTATTAACCCCTAAACCGCCGCTCCCAAACCCCGCCGCAACCTAATAAAGTTATTAACCCCTAAACCGCCGCTCCCAGACCCCCCGCCAGCTATATTAAATCTATAACCCCCTAAAGTGAGCCCCTACCCTGCCGCCATCTATTTTAAAATTATTAACCCCTAATCTAATCCCCCTACCCCGCCGCCATCTATATTAAATTATTTAACCCCTAAAATACTAAATTATCCCTACCACTAAACCTAAGTCTAACCCTACAAATAGCCCTGAAAAGGGCTTTTTGCGTGGCATTACCCCAAAGTAAACAGCTCTTTTGCCAGCCCTTAAAAGGGCTTTTTGCGGGGCATGCCCCAAAGAAAACTGTTCTTTTACTTTTGGGCTTTGTCACAAAGTAATCAGCTCTTTTGCATCTAATCTAAATCCCCCTACACACCGCCGCCAGCTATAATAAATGTATTAACCCCTAATCTAATCCCCCTACACCGCCGCCAGCTATATTAAATACATTAACCCCTAATTATATTAGGGTTAATATAGTTAATATAATTATAATATTATATATATTAACTATATTAACCCTAATTATATTAGGGTTAATATAGTTAATATCGTTATTATATTATATATATATTAAGTATAATAACCCTATCTAACTCTAACATCCCTAACTAAACTCTTATTAAAATAAATCTAATATTAATATTATTAATTAAAATATTCCTATTTAAATCTAAATACTTACCTATAAAATAAACCCTAAGATAGCTACAATATAATTAATAATTACATTGTAGCTATGTTAGGGTTTATATTTATTTTACAGGTAAATAGTTAATTATTTTAACTAGGTATAATAGCTATTAAATAGTTATTAACTATTTAATAGCTACCTAGTTAAAATAATTACCCAATTACCTGTAAAATAAATCCTAACCTAAGTTACAAATACACCTACACTATCAATAAATTAAATAAACTACAAATATCTATCTAAAAATACAATTAAATAAACTAAACTAAATTACAAAAAAAAACAAACACTAAATTACAAAAAATAAAAAAAAGATTACAAGATTTTTAAGCTAATTACACCTATTCTAAGCCCCCTAATAAAATAATAAAGCCCCCCAAAATAAAAAAAATTCCCTACCCTATTCTAAATTAAAAAAAGTTCAAAGCTCTTTTACCTTACCAGCCCTTAAAAGGGCCTTTTGTGTATAACACAATACCACCCCCCAACATTACAACCCACCACCCACATACCCCTAATCTAACCCAAACCCCCCTTAAATAAACCTAACACTACCCCCCTGAAGATCTCCCTACCTTGTCTTCACCACAACGGGCCGAACTCCTCATCCGATCCGGGCGATGTCTTTATCCAAGCGGCAGCAAAGTCTTCTTCCATCCGGCAGCATCTTCCATCAAACGGCATCTTCAATCTTCATTCGTCGCTCCTCTGACGCGGAGCATCCATCCCGGCCGACGACTGAACGACGAATGAGGTACCTTTAAATGACGTCATCCAAGATGGCGTCCATCGAATTCCGATTGGCTGATAGGATTCTATCAGCCAATCGGAATTAAGGTAGAAAAATCTGATTGGCTGATTGAATAGGTGTAATTAGCTTAAAAATCTTGTAATCTTTTTTTAATTTTTTGTAATTTAGTGTTTGTTTTTTTTTTGTAATTTAGTTTAGTTTATTTAATTGTATTTTTAGATAGATATTTGTAGTTTATTTAATTTATTGATAGTGTAGGTGTATTTGTAACTTAGGTTAGGATTTATTTTACAGGTAATTGGGTAATTATTTTAACTAGGTAGCTATTAAATAGTTAATAACTATTTAATAGCTATTATACCTAGTTAAAATAATTAACAATTTACCTGTAAAATAAATATAAACCATAACATAGCTACAATGTAATTATTAATTATATTGTAGCTATCTTAGGGTTTATTTTATAGGTAAGTATTTAGATTTAAATAGCAATATTTTATTTTATAATATAAATTAGATTTATTTAATAAGAATTTAGTTAGGGTTTTTAGGGTTAGATAGAGTTAATATAGTTAATATAAATACTATAGTAACTATATTAACTATATTATCCCTAATATAATTAGGGTTAATATAGTTAATATATATATAATGTAATAACTATATTAACTATAATATACTTAGGGTTAATATAGATAATATAGCTGGCGGCGGGGTAGGTAGATTAAATTAGGGGTTAATAATTTTAATATAGATGGCGGCGGTGTAAGGGGCTTACATTAGGGGTTAATACCATTAATATAGGTGGCGGCGGTGTAGGGAGGGCAGGTTATAGGGCAAAAGAGCTGTTAACTTTGGGGCAAAGCCCCGCAAAAGGCCCTTTTGAGGGCTGGTAATAGAGCTTATTACTTTATGGATATTAGATTAGGGGTTAATAATATTAATATAGCTGGCGGCGGTATAGGGGGACCGCTGGCGGCGGTGTAAGGGGTCGGATTAGGGGATAGATCAGGTAGATGGCGGCGGTTTTAGGGGCTCACATTAGGGGATAGATCAGTTAGATGGTGGCGGTTTTAGGGGCTCACATTAGGGGATAGATCAGTTAGATGGTGGCGGTTTTAGGGGCTCACAGTAGGGGGTTAGTTTATGTAGATGGCGGCGGTTTAGGGGTTAAATACTTTATTAGGGATTGCGGCGGGGGATCGCGGTTGACAGGTAGATAGACATTGCGCATGCGTAAGGTGTTAGGTTTTATTTAGCAGATCGCGGTTGACAGGTAGATAGACATTGCGCATGCGTTAGGTGTTAGGTTTATTTTGTAGCTAGTTTAGGGAGTTACGGGGCTCATCGTCAGCGTAAGGCTTCTTACGGCTGCTTTTTGTGGCGAGGTGAAAATGGAGTAAGATTTCTCCATTTTCGCCACGTAAGTCCTTACGCTGTATATTGGATACCAAACTGCGCTGGTTTGGTATACCTGCTTATGGCCCAAAAAACTACGGGCGACGGCAGAAATATACGCGCGTAACTTCTAGGTTACGCCGTATATGTGATACCAAACCAGCGCAAATATTGGCGTCGCCAGCTTTTGCGGGCGACGATTTTTATCGGATCGAGCCCCTGGAGATCTACATGAAAGGAAATAGTGCTACCATCTCTCTTGCAAATGAATAACAGTCTTGCAACACTGCTGTCATTACAGTGCTCCAGAAATAGGCCGTCTCCTAAGCATACTTTCCTGCATTTCAACAAAAGATAACATGAGAACAAAAGAAAATTGATAATAGAAGTAAATTAGAAAGTTGTTCAAAATTAAATGTTCCTTCTGAATCATAAAATAAATATTCTGGGTTTCATATAGGGCTGGAATGGTCCTAACTGAACAGCTAACAACATATTTAGACTGTAAGGCTTGAAAGGACCTAATTGTAATATTCTATATATCCTAAAACATCTGTTTCACAGATTACAGCATAACCCCCCCAATTCCTGTGTGAAATTGAAAAAATGTTCCTTGCAAACTAACTTTGTCCTAGAGCCACATAAGTAACTGGTCTGTCATACAGACAAAAGGAAAACATACATTGTTTACATTTTATTATGCATTTCCAAATATCAAATGTTTCTTGGGGTACTGAACATATTATTTTGTGATAAAGATAAACTTTAATAAAGATACAAAAAAAAAGATTTAAAAAAAAAATCAATATTTTAAACTGAGAGAACAGCAGCAGATGGCGTCATGGATCAAATTCCTTCTTAAACATAAAGAGTATTTACTAAGACAAACTGCAAAAATACTAGTATTGTGAGTGAATACAAAATAGCCTGATCCTGTTAGACATGGAGGCAAAGAGGGCATTATATCAAAAGACTCATTGCTGAAATGAGCATGAGAGAGACCCATTGTAATGTTTCCGTATGTCCTTACCAAAGTTGTGGAAATGCCTGCAGATAAATTACATATCAGCTTCTTTTTTTGTTGCATCTCAGCCATACATTCCCTGTTTTTGCCCAATACTTACCATATAGTGAAATCAATACTGAGCTATAACTACACTAGGGATTTTTAATACCAGTATTAGAAAACACATGATTTACAAATTGTAAACATTTCTGAAACAGGATCTGATTTTTGCTGCGATGCACTTCTGCATCGTTTCCACTTCCCTTTTGGTGTATCATTGTTTCCTTCTCATTGTTCCACTCAGCAGGAATATTTTATATCTTTACAAATAAACAATATTAGTGCAAGTGATGGATTTTTTATTTCAGAGCTCCAGTCATTTTTTGTTACAATAGAAATGAAGTAAATGTATTGATGGAAGAAACTAGCTCAGTTATTGTCTGTGCTGTTTAATACCTTATCTATAACTTTTATTTTCAGTCTTTCATAAACGCACAGAGAAACTAACGCACAATTGTGCTGTGATGAGTATGTACACAAAAGGAACACATTATTCAAAAACAAATATGGTTTTACAGACTCTTATTGTATTAACAAGAGCATTCAAAAACGTTATAATTCTGTCAAACATATGGTAAGTCAAGCACTTTATTGCATCTTTTTCTGAGAATGGCTGCAGCTGTGAAACCGGGAAAAGTAGAGATTTGAGATACATAAAAAATTACAGTTACTTTATGACTTTTTTTTTTTTTTTTACAGAGAAAGGATGTGATTACTATCTCACACTGTATGTCCCCTCTTACAGTTTGACCCATATTTGCAGATATGTACATTTTCTTAAGTTGCTCTATATATTTATATATAAATGCTTTGATGTTTTAAATTTTATATATATATATATATATATATACATACACACACACACATAAAGCTTATCAATGTAACCAATACTGTTAAAAAAAATATATATACAGTATATATATATATATATATATATATATATATATATATATATATATATTCAGATACACACAAAAATACATAAACATGGGTCTAAAACATTTCTATGTAACCAACACTGTTTAATTCATATTAGTAAAATATACAAAATATGAGTATCCTACTAAGGGCCAGATTACTAGTGGAGAGCAATCAGTGTGAGGAGAGTAAACGCTATTGCGAGATCATGGTGTTCTTTACACTGGAATCCATATTACAAGTGGCGCACTGTTTAAATTACAGTAAATTTATTTGATCAAATCTGCGGTAATTTATGCTCCCCATATTTTCTATGGGCTGTGTTGAGCATCAATGTCTGCTCGTATTACAAGTTGAAAGTAAATGTGATCACTTGAAAGCAATCACAATGTAATGCTGACCTGAAAGAGTTTGGCTGGAGGAAACAGGTGCACTAAAATATGCTATTTACCTCTAAACCGCCACTCCCCCACATCACAAAGTCCCCGCAACTCTATTAACCCCTAAACCGCCACCCCCTTGCATTGCAAGGTAACCCTCTACACTATTAACCATTATAGTGCCACACCCTCACATCACAAAGTAACCCACTACACTATTAACCCCTAAACCAACGCACCCCCACATTGATAATTCCCCACTACATTATTAACCCCTAAACCGCCACACACCCACATTGCAAAGTAACCCACTACACTAATAACCCTAAACATAAGAAGACCGGCGCTGGGATGAAAATAAGAAGACCGCCGTTGGGATGAAGATGGTCCATCACTGGGATGAAGATGGAGCGCCGCCACCCGGATTCATCTTTGGTGAGTACCATCTTTACTTTTTGTACTATAAGGGTATTTTTTTTTATACAGGTGATTTTAGTCTGTTTTGGGGTAATTAGTGGATATTAGGATAGGGGGTTTTGATGTTAGTGGGTTACTTTGCGATGGGGGTTGTGGTGGTTTAGGGGTTAATAGTGTAGTGGGTAACTTTGCGATGGGGGTTGTAGCAGTTTAGGTGTTAATTGTGTAGTGGGGACTTTGCGGTGTGCTATGCGTTGTGTTAGTGGTTAATAGTGTAGAGCGGACTTTGCATTGGGCTATGCAGTGGATTAGGGGTAAATAGTGTAGTGAGGAATTTGAGGTGGGCTATGCAGCTGGTTATGGGTTATTAGAGTAGGGGGCTTATAGCGATTTGGGTTAGCGCTTTAATATGGGTGTTTTTTTTCAACTTTTCTCTCTCCATTGAAGTCAACAGGACAGTATGCTAACACAGTCACGATATTGTAACTTCTGCTTTTGCACACATTGGATTAGCAAGCAAGTGAAAAAGATTTACATTTAACTTTTAATATGCGCGCTACCCGTCAAAAGTCGAGTGGAGTTAGCGTGCGAGCTGACGCTGTAATTACCACTCAACTCTTAATCTAGCCTTAATTCTGCTCAAAAATGGATTAAGTAACCCTTACAAATATCTATTTACTTATATTACATATTTTGAATAGTTATTCCTGTTTAAATAGAAACAAGCAGTACCAGTAATATTGTGTAAAGCAGAATACAAATAGAAATACAGGAAACATATAATTCAGAGTTTGAATATGTGCCACCAAGTACAGATTTACAGTAATTAAAATGTGTTTAATTCCTTATATATTTAATATATGGTATGACATACAGAATTCTCTCGGACTGTTTCTATAATTACCACAATTAATTAAAAATAGTACATATGTCTTGTTAGTAGGCAGAGCTACAAGATCTTAATTAAATTAATTCATTTTACTTGAAGGGATATTAAACAGATATGAAACCCACTTATTTTCTTTCATGATTCAGATAGAGCATGCAATTTTAAACAAATTTCTAATTTAATTCTATTAGCAAATTTCCTTCACTCTCTTGTCATCTTTGGTTGAAAAAAAATGTCTGGAGCACTATAGTTTTGGAATTAAATACATCTTGTATTAAAAATGAAACTATGATAGGCAGAGTCCTTATTTACAACTCTCAAAAAAGCCTGTGGGTTACACCTACTTGAAAGGGCCACTACTAATTGTCAGAAACATTTTATGTAAAGCCCACCCCAACTTTCTTGTTGGCTGGGGCACATCAATATCAGCCACATAACTCAAACCTTCTTGACACTTTTTGTCATTCCCTCTAGAGGCCTAACTTCTATCTGTAGCTATTCTATAAACAAGTTCCTGCAGCAGTTTTTTCAAAGATGTTGGGTTGCCCTATCATCATAATTACATACTTCCACAATCCAACTGACTCCTAGGTTACCTCTATAGGACTGTAAGGTCATTTGTGGGTAACCAGAGGTCTTATGTAGGTTTGGAGAGTTCAGTGGGGCTGCAGTGCCATAAGTCCGATCAGTTATGTTGCTTCTTCAGGTTGCTTTTAATTATGGGAATGGGACATATCTAAGGACAGGTATATGGTTGGTTGAAACCTGAATGGGCTTGACATCAGGACATCCCTTGACTACCTTTCACCCAGGTGTCCTGGGAGTTGCAAGACCACTTCTGATTCCCACACTTCCCCTTACTATAATATTATATTTCCTTTATTTTACCTTATGTCTTTCCCATTTACATGATGTCATACTAATTCAAAGTATTTCCTCAGCTCATTTACTCAAACCAGCCTTCAAATTTGGAAATGTTAAACAATGTTGAAAACAGATAACTAACTCATAGGTATATAAAATCAGCTTTATTTGCATTGGCCTTTATACCATTATTGCCCTTGAATCATCATGGATGACTGTACCCATGGCAAATTAATCCAACAGAAAAAAACATTCATTCAGATATTCATTTTGCTTCCTTGAAATAAAAATCCATGTTTTTGTTACAAATTTGCTTTTGTAACAAAATAAATGCACAAGACTGCACATTATTATTATTAAAAACTTAGCTACCTTTAGTAATATTAAAGAAAACTACAAATAATAAAGGTACTGAAAAAAATGAATACACCTATATACCTTATATTACATAAGAAGACTTGTTCCACATAAATTTATTTTCCCTATGTCCATAGTTAAAATACATCAGATGGCAATTTTGTGGGAAATAAGAGAAAAACAAACACCATTTTTTAGCAAGTTTATTTTAATAAATCCTACAGATGAGCAATAAATTAGACCTTATATTATTAATTATGGAAATACAAATTTGAGTTTTCCTAAATATACAAAGGAACCAAAACATTTTTTAATTTCTATAGAGAACAATTTCCTTTAATAGAAACTCCTTAAAAATAGAACTGGCGATAAATTAATTTTGTGTAACATAAGTTATAAATTAAGACATTCAGGAGGGATTGTCACTAATGTCTATACTGGGCAAACTTTTTGTTTAGTGAATAGGAAGTGTATAAACATATTGTGTATCATCTTACAAAGCATGTCAATAGTGCAGTCAATTTATACAGCGCTGGCATTTTCCTGGGTGTAAGCATTTCACTTGCTGTTTGGAGAATTCACAAAAGCATTCATGGAAAAAGTTGAGGAAAGCTTAGCAGCAGCTTTTGTAATATTACTTTCATGTAGCAATATTGCAGAGCCCATGAAAATGGATATGACATTCCCCCCACTGATTCTTCATAAGCCATTATACAATATGAGTAACATGTCATGTAGTTTAAGCATGGGCCAAGTTAAATGTGAACTTGATACAATTCCAATTAGTTTTTCTTTTCTTTGAGGATGGATTGACCTAAATTTCCACAGTTTCTTGAAAGGTGTATCAAATATCAGTTTGGGATTTCCAGCAAAAATATTTTATAAGGCTAAAGATTAAGGAGACAGATCAGAAATCAAGATCTGGATATAATCCCAACCAATTGGGAGGTTTAAAAGCACCTTTGACCTCCAAGATGACACCTTTGACTTCCAGCAGTGTTGGCTGTGACCTTCAAGGGTCGTGGGAGAGAACAAGCAGTACAGTCTCCAATTAGCTAGTGGTGTTCACCAATTAGTTGAACCCCTATAGTTCTGATCCAAACTGCGACAACCAAATCATAGCTTGTCCACTTCAAAGATCAAAGACCTTCATGATTAGATCACAGGTGGTCTATTTTCAGTCCATTCATCAACTGTATAACACTAAATATTTGTGAATTGAAAATGGACATCCATTTATTCAGCTCTAAAACTAGCTTTGTTGTTGGTTTAGGTAATAGAATTGGGTTTAAAATAATATTAAATCAGTGAAATATTTATATTTAAAAAAAAACTGAATGTATACAAGGACATATTTCAAATATGATATTTTCCTACCGAAATATAAATTCAACTAAAAGAATAAGTAAATATGTATACAATGTGAGAGCTACTGAATTAATATCCTTATAAACAGGCCTTAACAAACAAAAATAATACTCTACAAACTTACAGATATTTATATATATATATATATATATGACTAAATCTATTCTGGAATTATTTATAAAAAATCTATATAAACATATTTTTAAAAAATATATTGCATTTTGCTCCCAAGAGTTGTAACTTCATGGTAAAGTTTTATTAGCATGAGCTATAAATTGGAGTTTGCAGTCTGGCCCTAGAAAGATTACAAACATCTTTTTGATCTGTGGAACGTGTTTAAGAACTAGTGCAGTCAATTTATACAGCGCTGGCATTTTGTTTAAAGCTCTTAATGCCTATTCAAACATTGTTTTAATGCATAAGTCATAGCTCAGGATGTAATGATTCCATCTTACTGTATTTCAAGCACTGATTTCTATAACACGCTGGGTGTTCCTCTCAAATTCTGTAACACAGGAATCTGTCTGCCTAGAAATTAATTTTACAATATTTTTCTACTCCTGCGATGATGATGATGACTATTATTATTATTATTATACAAATGATAATTACAATATTCTAATATAACATCTAATGTAAATCTGATTTAATCAAATCATGTAAATCAAAGACATATATTAAAGAGTTTAAAGTGTTATTCTATGAGATTTATCCACGCCAATTATACATTCATACCTAAAGACTGACAATAACAAACTGCAATTTGATTTACATACTAAAATCTTGTTTATTCTAAGGGTTAGAGCTGTATTGACTGCAGGTTTTTACCTTAAGCATAAATCAGGTGAGATGTATGATGGCACTACAGGACATAATCAGTTTAGATTTGACAGTAATGTGCAACCCAATAAAAAAAGAATAATTTAAGACAAAACAACAAAGATTAACATTCCAGTTATAATTAGATTTTATTAGAAATTTACTTAACATACACTTAGATTACGAGTTTTGCGTTTGTGTTTTAACGCTGAAAAAATGTGTTTTCAGCCTTAAAACAGCAACGCAACCATTACGAGTCTTGTCGGTATAGCTGTACCGCAAACCTTTTAGCCTTTAACGCAACGTCAGACCCGCACTAAAAAAAATGATGTTTTTGCATGGGATTTCCATAGCGCTACCATTACAAGTTGTGCGGTGAGGCTAAAATGCTTGCATTATAGCCTTTACCGACACAATCCATTTCGCAATCTGAGACCAGTAGTTATGAGTTTTGAAAGGGCCTTTTGTAGGACATTGCCCTAAAGAAATCAGCTCTTTTCCCTGTAAAAAAATACAAAGACCCCCCCAACAGTAAAACCCACCACCCAACCAACCCCCCAAAATAAAAAACCTAACTCTAAAAAAAACCTAATCTACCCATTGCCCTGAAAAGGGCATTTGTATGGGCATTGCCCTTAAAAGGGCATTCAGCTCTTTTTCTTGTCCTTAAAAGGGCATTCAGCTCTTTTAAGACAAGCCCAAACCCTAATCTAAAAAAAAAACACCCCCCAAAAAAACTTAAAAAACCTAACACTAACCCCTCTTTAGGTACTCACAGTTGCTGAAGTTCGGCTTGAACGATTTTCATCCCAGCGGCTCTATCTTCATCCAGGCGGCTCCATCTTCATCCAGATGGATCCATCTTCATCCATCGAGGGACCGGCATCTTCTTCATCCCTGTGGATCCCTTCTTCATCCCTGATTCAAATCAGCCAATAGGAATAAGAGCTGCTTCTTAAATACTATTGGCTGTTCAAATCAGCCAATAGGATTTAAGCACCAACCAACAAAAGAAGGCACTCGGTCTCCAACAATCCCAGGAAACTTGAAACAGGACCAGTATATCAGGTAAAAGCAAAAAGTATTTTATTCGACATCCAAAAACATGATCAGTCAGGCTGGGTCAAACATGTTTCATATTAGCATACATTCTAAACTTTATCAATGACCACCTGCAAACTAATGACTAAACAGCTAGAAAATATATACCTACACAGCACCTCCTTAAAATCTGACAACCTATCCTAGCAGCAAACCTCTTAATTAGTATTTGACACACCTATATTTAACACACCTTGAGATTGCAAAAAGAGGTTAGTAGAAAAGAAGGCATGCCATGTACAAAAAATCATCAATGAAAAAAGACAAATCCTAAGCAGTGATTAAATGTGCACTCCATAACACTAAAACTTATTATGTACAGATTAAAAATACAAATATTTGTATATACATTTTATTTAACAAATAATTTAATGTCCCATTCATGATTTGACTGTGCGGACATTTCGTCTGGTGTAAGTGGTATCCTGAGAACTGCCTTTCCTTGTTGTCAGTCTAATAGGATTTAAGCAGCTGATTTGAACAGCCAATAGGATTTTAGCAACTCTAATTCCTATTGGCTGATTTATTTTTTTAAGGCCAATAGGAATGCATTGGTACCCCAGTTTAAAAGGGGTACCTTGCATTTGAATCCTCAGTGTGTGGCAGACGATCGCATGAAGAGGACCTCCACGTTGGATCGATGGACCTCCGTCTGGACCTGCACCTTGAACCTTTGCCTGGACCTCTGCCTGCGCACATCGACCACTCTGCCTCCGCAGGGATGAAGAAGATGCCGGTCCCTCGATGGATGAAGATGGAGTCACCTGGATGAAGATGGAGCCGCCTGGATGAAGATGCAGCCACTGGGATGAAGATCATTCAAGCTGGACTTCAGCAACTGTGAGTACCTAAAGAGAAGTTAGTGTTAGGTTTTTTTAAAGTTTTTTTGGGTGTTTTTTTTTTAGATTAGGGTTTGGGCTTGTCTTAAAAGAGCTGAATGTCCTTTTAAGGGCAATGCCCATACAAATGCCCTTTTCAGGGCAATGGGTAGATTAGGTATTTTTAGTTAGGTATTTTTATTTTGTGGGTTTGGGGGAGAGTTGATTTCTTTAGGGCAATACCCTACAAAAGGCCCTTTTAAGGGCTATTGGTAGTTTATTATAGATTAGGGTCCTTTTATTTTGGGGTGGTTATTTTTTTAAAACGGGGTATTAGAATAGAAATAATTTTTATTATTTTGTATAATTTGTTTGTTATTTTGTGTAATGTTTTTTATTCTTTTTGCTGTGTTTTTTTTTTAGACTAGCCATTTTTTTTTATTTTTAATGGCCAGCAAAAGAGCTGAATGCCCTTTTAAGGGCAATGCCCATACAAATGCCCTTTTCAGGGCAATGGGTAGATTAGGTTTAACTTTTTTTTTTTTTTAAGGGCCCTCGTTAGTTTATTATAGATTAGGGTTTTTTATTTTGGGGTGTTTTAAAAATGTTCTAAAAGATAGTTAAGATATAGAAGGTCAAATTACATATTCCATCAAAACCTTTCAGGAATTAACCAGATAGTGTCTTCTGAACCTTAGAAGCAATGCACAAATCTACAGAATCAGTTGTGATAACATAAATAAGGGCCAGATTACAAGTCGAGTTGTATTTAACACTAGTGCGTACTCCCCTAGAAATAAGCTTTTTTCGCGTGTCGGGTAGCGCTCATATTAAAAGTTGAAAGTACTCAGAGGCGACGAAGAGTGTAAGAAGCAGTGGTCTAATGAATGCTGCTTCTTACATTGTGGGAAGCAGGCTCGCAATGTGAAACTGCCCGCAAGTGCTCCGGAGCAGGTTAGACTGCTTCTAACATGGAGCCCATTGTCTTTTTCTGGCTTGTACGCACAAAACTATAACTTGAAAATTTTGTTAGATATATTCATTCAACAAACACATTTTACAGGTAAAAGGCATACAGCAATGCAGTGTGAAAAATAGCTAATTTCACAAAAAATGTAAAAGAAAAAATAAAGAAATCTTCCCTGCCACATTTAGGTTATTAAAGCTTTATATCCCATCCTTGTTTTAGTTTACATATTTCACAAAGCATTTTGGGATTTATTGTTTTTCTATTTTCATTGTGATATGCAGAGTATAAATCCTGTGGCAGCCTAATGTGTTAAAGAACAGCCTGTTGTACATAAAAAGAGTTTGCCCCTTGCTTTCGCTGAGCATTTCTATGTGCCTTCGGGTTTTCATGAGATCTGTAGACTCAACTGTTTTGTAGTTACCATCTTTAACACAATATTGCTTAATCACTTACTGCTGTGTAATAGTTTTGTAGATAGACTACTTTTCAATGCTTAATGTAATTGAAAGTCATTTTGGATTGCAGCTTTATTCATTGAATAATCTATTCAGATGGATCCTTTTGCTATATGTGTGGGATGTCGCGAGTTTTCCCAGAATAAATTGGCAAACGACTGGAAACTGAAAAAAAAATGTGAATATGCTTCTCTCAGCCACCAAGATTTATAATGATTTAATAATGTCTCTATATTTCTACTTGGCACCTGTTGAATTGTTGTACTTGCCCATTAGCAGTCCATTTAACAGAAAGAGCTAGTTCATAAATTTTTCCTCCTGCATGTAAAATGAGCTAAAAGACACAAAATTAGCTTTTAAATTTTAAAGAATTAAGATCTCTGAAACTCACGTTTTTCTTTACAGCACATTCTAATGCTACAGGATATCTATATCCTCATCAAGATAAATTCCATGCACACATGGTGTCAGATCTGTAAACCTTAGAGTCATAGCAGCAGTAGGAGAGTATAAACTACAGTTTTCACGAAACTATCAATGTGACAGTACCAGTAGATACAATCAATTCAGTTGATAACAGGTGCAACTTTCAACCATTTAACTCTTGCCTCCAATTGACCAGCCAGCAGGTGGCTTGGGGTCATTCTCAAATATTTGCAAAGCTGAAATAAACTCTTCAATATTTGTATCAAATCAATGTTTGTGTTGAAAGGAAATAGTCATTTTGCATGTGATAATAATTAGCACAAGTGCGCTTTTATTATATAAAGGATTGTATATAAACCATAAAACACCACCTGGCTTAAAATACTAGAGAAACTATATCCTCTCAAATTGTAGCTGGGACCTCTTGAGTTAGAAGGCAGCCCTAGACAGCTATACAATACAAATTAGATCCCTGCAACAGGCTGATTAAGAGAGAATTAATTGATAGGTTTAATCTAAATAGGCAAAACACATTCTTTAAATGTTTTAAAAGATGAGGTTGGGCTTAATGGCCTCTACCTTGCATGGAATAACATGCCCTATGCCATCCACTTTCTGTCCAAACAAAGCCACAGATTTACACTCTCCTTTCTTAGACACAGACAGCACATTCTCTTGAGCCAGCCCTGCCTACACCTCACTAAACAAAAGTTACTGGAACTGTTTGTTTTTAAGGGTGCTGAAAGTTTCGGTCCATGGCTTGTTTGTATACAGGGTCACTATTGAGTTGAACATTGATTAAATATTCTTGCACTTATGCTAGTTTGTTTAGGGTTCACCTTGTCTTTTATTCTTCCTCTTTTGATTCCTCTCACTCTCTCTACTCTCTGCTCAACAACAATCCTCTCCATCTATCTACTCTTCTCTAACCATCTCCTACTGTTGTAATAATAAATTAAAAATAAATTTAAAATAATAAAATAACCTCCCTTCCTGTGTAGCCCAAGGACAATCTTCTCTTAAATAAATTATAACTATATTACATGATCTGTGGAGGGCAGCAAGCACCATCTCTTCAGTTTCCCTCTATATATTATAGTATTAGTCTTCTAAACTTATAGACATATAATTAATTTTTATGTTGGAAACATTTTTGCACAAAATAATGCAGTTTTGAACTCACAGAAAAAAAGTTCACACTTTAGGGCCCCTGATTATAATAAACTTGACAAGGCCTGCTTCAGACTTAAAGGGACATTAAACCCCAAAAATTATTTCATGATTCAAGTAGAGGATACAATTTTAAACAACATTCTAATTTACTTCTATTATCTAATTTGCTTTATTCTTTAGATATCCGTTGTTGGAGAAATAGCAATGGTTGAGCTAATCACACAAGGCATCTATGTGCAGCTACTGAGCCTATCTAGATATGCTTTTCAGCAAAGGATAATGAAGCAAATTAGATAATAGAAGTAAATTAGAAATTTGTTTAAAATTGAATTTTATTTCTAAATCATTAAAGAAAACATTTGGGTTTCATGTCCCTTTAATTCATCATTCAAAGTTACAAATAAGATATCTGTTATACAATATTCCAAAAAATATTCACTCATACTTATAGATTTGTCATTTGTCATTTTAAATGTTATAGAACTAAAAGGTAGTGTAGTTAAGCCCTCTGTATAAATTACAGAATGCATGAATGTTGACAATTTTACTGAATAAAATGAAAACACAATAAAAATCTTCATTTGTCTCTTAGCAAAGGAAATATTCCCACGTGTTTGGACATCTGTACTCCCAACATGTGGCATTTATTGTGCTGAGTAATCAGAGTACTTAACATGCTCTGGGAAATTAGGATTTTTCAAAGATTTAAGTGTTTGCATTCTTGCAGAAAACAAGAATGCTTAGCCGGCCACATATCAATTCTTTTTAAATATACTGCTACAATCTAATTACATCCTACTTGTTTAGTGATGTGTCACTCATTCTATAAGGATGAAACATGCTAAATGATTAAAGGGATATGAAACCCAACAAATTTCTTGTGTTATTCAGACAGAGCAAACCCTTTAAAAAAAAAAAATCCAATTTACTTCTATTATTAAATTTGCTTCGCCCCCATGATATTCTGTGTTAAAAAGATACGTAGGAAGGCGTCTGAAGCACTACATGGCAGGAAATAATGTTTCTGGAACAAAAATAGATTTTAAAATCGTATCAAAGTTGATTTCTCACTAAAATAAATTCATGTCTTCTATAGAGAAGGTAGCCCTTTATACATTGTGCTCAATAAGCTCAATTTACACAAGAATTAAAGCATCTTAAAAGTAAGAGAGTAGTCCAAAATGCGTTAGTTTTTTTTTTTTTTTTTAATGAATGTTTCTGTGCTGAATAAATCAGCTTTTCTTTATGTGGAATTGGTCCCTGTCTGCCAGTGAGCAACCATTTTTAGCTGCACTTCCTGCTGGTTTCATATTAAAGTTAAACTTTTATTTACACAAAAAAATATTTTAAACAAGCTTAACTGCTGTACTTTAAATTTTAGAAATTTAGAAAGCATCTTTCAGTGCCCATATGTTCTCTGTAGCCATGGTATTTAACCCCTTAAGGACCAAGGACGTACGCCACACGTCCTCAAATAAAATACAGTTAATGACCGAGGACGTGTGGCGTATGTCCTTGGTCTGGAAAGCAGCTGGAAGCGATCCTGCTCGCTTCCAGCTGCTTTCCGGTTATTGCAGTGATGCCTCAATATGGAGGCATCTTGCAATAACCCCCCTTGGCCATCCGATGCAGAGAGAGCCACTCTGTGGCCCTCTCTGCACCGGACATCGGTGGCCGGTATCGTTGGTGGGTGGGAGCAAGTCTGGGAGGCGGGTGGGCGGCCATCGATGTGCCCAGTGGAGTGGAGGGGGGCGGGATCGGGGGCGGGAGGGGCGGGAGCGCGCACGGGAGCGCGTGCGTGCACGGGGGGCGGCGGGCGGGCGCGTGCACGGGGCAGGAGCAGGAGGGAACCGCTACACTACAGAAAAATAAACTTTCAAAAGTACAACAAAATAAGTTTTTGAAAGCTGTAAATAAACAGCTAAGAGATGTGGAAGGGGTGGGGGGTTGATCTTGGGGGGGGGGGGGAAGCTACACTACAGAAAAGGTTTTTTTTTTTTAAAAAAGGCACATTTTTTCACTAAACTGGGTACTGGCAGACAGCTGCCAGTACCCAAGATGGCGCCCATTAAGGCAGAGGGGGAGGGTTAGAGAGCTCTTTGGTGGGGGATCAGTAAGGCTGGGGGCTAAGGGGGGATCCTACACAGCAGCATATGTAAATATGCTAAAAAAAAACACAAAAAAAGCCCAAATATAGCTTTTATTTTAGTACTGCCAGAGTTTCTGCCAGTACTTAAGATGGCGGGGACAATTGGGGGGTGGGGGAGGGAAGAGAGCTGTTTGGGAGGGATCAGGGGGTCTCATGTTTCAGGTGGGAGGCTGAGCTCTACACTAAAGCTAAAATTAACCCTGCAAGCTCCCTACAAGCTACATAATTAACCCCTTCACTGCTAGCCATAATACACGTGTGAAATGCAGCGGCATTTGGCGGCCTTCTAATTACCAAAAAGCAACGCCAAAGCCATATATGTCTGCTATTTCTGAACAAAGGGGATCCCAGAGAAGCATTTACAACCATTTGTGCCATAATTGCACAAGCTGTTTGTAAATGATTTCAGTGAGAAACCTAAAATTGTGAAAAATTTAAAGTTTTTTTTAATTTGATCGCATTTGGCGGTGAAATGGTGGCATGAAATATACCAAAATGGGCCTAGATCAATACTTGGGGTTGTCTACTACACTACACTAAAGCTAAAATTAACCCTAGAAGCTCCCTACATGCTCCATAATTAACCCCTTCACTGCTGGGCATAATACACGTGTAGTGCGCAGTGGCATTTAGCAGCCTTCTAATTACTAAAAAGCAACGCCAAAGCCATATATGTCTGCTATTTCTGAACAAAGGGGATCCCAGAGAAGAATTTACAACCATTTAAGCCATAATTGCACAAGCTGTTTGTAAATAATTTCAGTGAGAAACCAAAAGTTTGTGAAAAAAATTGTAAAAAAGTGAACGATTTTTTGTATTTAATCGCATTTGGCGGTGAAATGGTGGCATGAAATATACCAAAATGGGCCTAGATCAATACTTTGGGATGTCTACTAAAAAAAAATATATACATGTCAATGGATATTCAGAGATTCCTGAAAGATATTAGTGTTCTAATGTAACTAGCGCTAATTTTGAAAAATAATGGTTTGGAAATAGCAAAGTGCTACTTGTATTTATGGCCCTATAACTTACAAAAAAAGCAAATAAGATGTAAACATTGGGTATTTCTAAACTCAGGACAAAATTTAGAAACTATTTAGCATGGGTGTTTTTTGGTGGTTGTAGATGTGTAACAGATTTTGGGGGTCAAAGTTAGAAAAAGTGTGTTTTTTTCAATTTTTTCCTCATATTTTATAAATATTTTTATAGTAAATTATAAGATATGATGAAAATAATGGTATCTTTAGAAAGTCCATTTAATGGCGAGAAAAACGGTATATAATATGTGTGGGTACAGTAAATGAGTAAGATGAAAATTACAGCTAAACACAAACACCGCAAAAATGTAAAAATAGCCTTGGTCCCAAACGGACAGAAAATGGAAAAGTGCTGTGGTCATTAAGGGGTTAATTAATCATAAATACTTAATATAATAATAAATAATTAAAAATGTCATTTTTATAGCCTAAATATTATAATAAGTTGAAAGAAAATGCTTAGCCATTCAAAATGGATTATTAACAAAGCAAAGTGTATATTCTTGACACCACATAGTTGTATCTGAAATGTGTCAACAATGTTTCATAAGATACCTCTAACCAACTTGAGCAATATTTTAAACATAATTGACCCAGTGGTAAAAAGCCATATTTACTGCACGGCTATTGGCTAAGAGGTGAAAAAACGTCACTTCTTAGCAAAAAAATTTTTTTGCCATGGGCTGCTGTAGCAGCTAAGAATTGGCGATCGATTGAAACAATTAAAGGAGCTTTCTACATGAAGTATAATATACTTCATGAATGAAAGTCCCCTTTATTTGTTTCAATAGTCAATCCTAGCGTTTCTACAACGCTAGGATTGACTTTCACATTAATTGGTAGACATAACATCAAAACTGAAGAACACCACATATAATATTAAAGAAATATACTGAGTGCACTTACTTAGACTCGGAAGAGTTACAGTTTAGGAAATTTAAAGACTTAATGGAGAGTAGTAACATAGGGGCCTAGTTATCAAGCCGTCAACCTCAAATACGCTGGAATTCCGCAGCGTATTTGTGGTGAGGCTGATTCGCCCTAGGTATCAAAGGCTAGAGACCGGCAAAAGTAGAATTTTGTGACGTAAGCTTCGATCCGCCGGACTCAGTCCGACACAGATCGATTCTTACGTCACTCCGCTTGGAAGATGACATCGCCCGGATAGAAGACTTCTTCAGCGCCGCTTGGAAGATGACATCGCCCGGATAGAAGACTTCTTCAGCGCCGCCTGGAGGATCACTTCATCGGATGGAAGATTTTTTCAGCGCCCCTTTGAGGATCACTTCTGCTGCTCCGGATCTCCTCTTCAGTTCCATCGGTGGCTCGGCTGAGTGAAGACGACTAAAGGTAGGATGATCTTCAGGGGATTAGTGTTAGGTTATTTTAAGGGGGGTTTGGGTTAGATTAGGGGTATGTGGGTGGTGGGTTTTAATGTTGGGGGGGGTTGTATTTTTCTTTTACAGGCAAAAGAGCTGAATTCTTTGGGGCATGCCCCACAAAAGGCCCTTTTAAGGGCTGGTAAGGTAAAAGAGCTTTGAACTTTTTTAATGTAGAATAGGGTAGGGAATTTTTTTATTTTGGGGGGCTTTGTTATTTTATTAGGGGGCTTAGATTAGGTGTAATTAGCTTAAAATTGTTGTAATATTTTTTAAATGTTTGTAACCTAATTTTTTTTTTTGTAACTTAGCTTTTTTATTTTTTGTACTTTAGTTAGTTTATGTTATTGTATTTAATTGTAGTTATTTGTATTTAATTTATTTAATTTATTTAATGATAGTGTAGTGTTAGGTTTAATTGTAACTTAGGTTAGGATTTATTTTACAGGTAATTTTGTATTTCTTTTAGCTAGGTAGTTATTAAATAGTTAATAACTATTTAATAACTATTCTAACTAGCTAAAATAAATACAAATATAAATCCTAAGATAGCTACAATGTAATTATTAATTACATTGTAGCTATCTTAGGGTTTATTTTACAGGTAAGTATTTAGTTTTAAATAGGAATAATTTATTTAATGATAGTGTAGTGTTAGGTGTAATTGTAACTTAGGTTAGTTTTTATTTTACAGGTAAATTTCTCTTTATTTTAGCTAGGTAAGCTATTAAATAGTTAATAACTATTTAATAGCTATTGTACCTAGTTAAAATAAATTGAAAGTTACCTGTAAAATAAAAATAAATCCTAACATAGCTACAATATATTTATTATTTATATTGTAGCTATACTAGGGTTTATTTTAAAGGTAAGTATTTAGTTTTAAATAGGATTAATTTAGTTCATAATAGAAATATTATTTAGATGTATTTAATTAATATTTAAGTTAGGGGGGTGTTAGGGTTAGGGTTAGACTTAGGTTTAGGGGTTAATAATTTTATTACAGTGGCGGCGGTGTAGTGGGGGGCAGGATAGGGATTAATAAATGTATTGAAGGTGGCGACGGTGTAGGGGGGGCAGGATAGGGGTTAATAAATTTAATATAGGTTGCGGCGGGGTCCAGGAGCGGCTGTTTTGGGGTTAATACATATATTATAGTTGCGGCGGGGTCAGGGAGCGGCAGTTTAGGGGTTAAACTATTTATTTAGTTGCGGTGAGGTGCGGGATCAGCAGGATAGGGGTTAATAACTTTATTATAGAGGGCGACGGTATAGGGGGGGCAGGATAGGGATTACTATGTATAATGTAGGTTGCGGCGGTGTCCGGGAGCGGCGGTTTAGGGGTTAATACATTTATAAGAGTTGTGGCGGGGTCTAGGAGCGGCGGTTTAGGGGTTACTAACTTTATTGAGTTGCGGGGGGCTCCGGGGGCGCCGGTATAGGGGGTAGAACAGTGTAGTTAGTGTGGGTGCTTAGTGACAGGCTAGCAAGAAAGCTGTAAAAAAGACGAAGAGCAGCGAGATGGTATGAGTGATAACTCTCACAATCCGCTGCTCATCGCCCCGTACTTGGTGCGTGGCTTTTTGACAGCTTTTTTGATAACTTAGGCGAATTTTTGCAGGTCCGCGGTGGCGATGTGAGAAGAGCTTAGGCGGGCGTATTGGGCGGGCGAAGACAGGTAAAATAGACACGTTGATAACTACCCCCCATAGTCTAAACACTTGAAAATTAAATGCAGCAAAAAAGATGTAAATTTGTTTTAAATAGCCATACTCCACCCACAACTTGCCTTATTTGGAGTAGTCAGTTGGGGCTTGAGTCTGCAGACAAGGCTATCTATAGATATTATGTTAGTATAAAAGTATTGTTTTGCTCTTGTTATCTGTTAAAGCCATTTAAGAAAAGATATGACGCAGAGTTAGCCCTGAAAAACCTGCAGTGTGAATTTTCAGTTCTGAGATTTTTCAGAGATAAATTACATGAAAAGGGAGGAAAATAAATAATGAAAGTATGTTGCAAAAATATTTTATTATGCATAACTAAAGAGTTTATCTTAAAATGTTAAGTTGTTTACTGTCCCTTTAAGGGGTGCTATATTTCTGGAGATATCTACAGGAGGTAGGTCAAAGTTATATTAGCCCTCCCTCAGCTGGGTGGTGGTGGGTAACGTTTTTAAAGAGACAGTATACACCAATTTTCAGATAACTACATGCAATAGACACTACTATAAAGAAGAATATGCACATATACTGATATAGAAATCCAGTATAAAAACTTTTAAAAACTTACTTAGAAGCTCCCAATTTAGCCCAGTTGATTAGATTAGGCTGGGACACCCAGTGAAATAAAATCAAGAAGAGCAGACACTCCCCCCTCCCCTCCATCCAGGGCCCCTGCAATGATTTTTGTCTACACAGGCGAAGGTGCATTTGGACACCCCCAATCCCAACCACAACACCATAAAAAACGCAGACAATACCACCAATCTCCCTGCCCTTTCTCAAGACCATCCCCATACCAAGTACATTTTAAAGAAGGATTTAAAATAGACATAGATTTTGACAACAGATAAGAACTTAAATGGCCCATCATTTTTCTAGCTAATGTTGGGTCTAATTTAATCCTAGATAGCTTTATGCATATACCAGGAATGCACTTATTCCTTTAAAATATTTGTCCTTATCACCTCTATTGGAATTCTGTTCTATAAATAAAAATATATATAAAAAAATGTAAGTGAACACTTAAAAATACTCCTGAACCTTCTATTTTCCATGCTTGAGATCATGATCCTTATTCTGGCGTTGCTTTTTTAATGCTTCCATTAATATACTTGAAGGAAGGGTCCTTTCATAGAACCACTCTCTCCTCTCTAAGCAGCTACATACATATTAAAGGAATTGCAGTATTTCCACATTTTATTTATGCTTTTGTGCAGTAACAAACATAGATCAATGGCTGCCAGTTGCATAGACAGTAGTTAACCCTTTCTACAATTATTTTATATGGATGATATTTTTTTCCCATTACAAGGAATGCTTTTGTAATAAAAAGATCTCAATATTTTTGGAGGAAATGTTACTCCCAGCACCCAGCACCTATACATTAAAGGATTTGTCTCCTGTCTGTGACACTCACACACAAAAGATCCTTTAATGTATAGGTGCTGGGCGCTGTCTGCTTCAGGTCAACCATCAATTAATGGCGCCATATTACATTTATTACTCAGGATTTAGGAAACTAAGTCGTCATTATAGTATGTATCACACTGACACTAGTGTATGCCTGCTCCAGCCTCCGGCCCCCTCAGAGACCCCCACCATTCCTAGAAATGCCTGCTCTGGACCCCGACCTCAGAGACTCCTCCACCATTCCTACCTCACTCGTCGACTTCACTCCTTGTCTGCGACTCTGCGGGCTGGGTCGCTCACCTCATGTGGCTCAGATGGTGCAGACAGTGTGTGAGCCTTTGTCACTTGGAGTCAGTCAGGCAGCCATGGCTCATCCCGATTCCCGCATTATTTTCCCTCTCTGTCTCAGAGTGAGTGACGTCATAGGTAGAGCTCTGCCTTGGCGCCTCCAGTCCTCCACCACTCTTTGACTCTGACACCACAGCATGCGCGACATGCTTACATTCCAAATCACAGGGCCACTGGGCCAGCCATAGGCTATAAGCAATAATAGCCGGGCGGCCGGGCCAGGCCACAGAATGGGACAACAGGTGTCTGTCAGGAAGTAGTAACTATAAAGAAAGCCAGATAAAATTTCTTGTTTCAACAAATAAATAATACATTACATTTTTTTTATCATAGGCAGTAGGCACCACTCAGAGCTCCCCCCTGCTGGTGTGATCTAAGGCGACTGCCTTTGCTGCCTTATACAAAACGCCGGCCCTTCCTCTATATGAAAAGACCCATTAGACAAACAGAAACAAGGAGGACCTTAAGACATCAGTATGAATCTAAAACTTTGGCGCTTGGTTAGGAGTCTGGAAATCAGCACACTATTATTAAAAAATAAGCAAAACTATACATTGTTACAAAAACACTCCTAGATAAGCTATACAAATGGATCATCTACAAAACATTTATGCAAAGAAAATTCTAGTGTGCAACGTCCCTTTAATTTTTGTCAGGGTCTGGAAGTCCTTTAGTTATTTTTCCTGAAAAGAATTAAGTTGGATCACTCTGGGTGTTTTTTTCTTTCTTTTGTTGCAGGTGCAGTTGATATGGAAAGTTTAATTGGTGTTTCAGCTCCATTGGTATTTTTAATAATAATAATAACAATAATACTAATAATAATAATAATAATAATAATAATAATAACAACAATAATAATAATAAAAAAGAAAAAGGAAAGCAATGTAATATTTGATTTATTTATTATTATTTTTTTATTTTTTTTAAAGAAATGGTTTTGTTACCCTGTTGTTGTAAGCTTGGGGTGATTAATCAGTCCACAGTGCTCTATGTCTTTAAGACACTTCTGCAGTGCATTGAGTGTGCAGATTGGCAGAAACGGCAACTCTATGGTTTCTGGCAAGCCTGCAAATCCAAAGAGGTAGGGGATGACTTTGGCTATGTGACAGGACAGGTACCCAAAGAGGGTGCAATTTAGAAAAGATTAGGGGATACTATTAGGCTGGACCAAAGTCAATGTTGCATCCGAGAGAAGGGCTCATTCGAGAAGTGGACATTGCATGTTAGTGTGACGGTAGAAAAACTAATAGGATGGTGATAACCACCGGCCCTTTTCTATTGGATTGGTATTGAGGGGACTCATGGTCAATTGACAAACATGATTCTACCAGTTTATTTAAGGATTAATGTGACCTAGTTTGCCCATTTATAGTGAAAATATTCTAGTAACTCACCTCCTCAAAATGTTACTGTCTTGTTTATCTTAACTTATCTCACCCTGACCTGACAAGAATCTAACTTTCAATTGGCCTTTTAAATTGTCTTTTGACTTAGCAAGTAAGTAATTTAGTGGACCCAGCTCACTGCCCTGTCTATATATTTAACACTAGCTTGGGCTGTGCATTGCACTGGTGGTGCATTGCCTGGGCAGTATGCATTGTTACAATAGCATATGTTCACATTTATAAAGTGAACATTTTATAAGTGAGGCACTAAGATAAGAATTATACAAGAATTAAACAAGGGTTAGACAAGGGGCAAGACATAAGGCAAGTGCTCTTGTAATATTGTGTTTTATGTATCTCATTGTTTCCTTATGAAAATGCTGCTGTAATACTGTGTTATATGTGTTTAATTGGTTCCCACATTTGTAAAAATGCTCAATATCTTTATATTCCTTTTTGTTACCTCTTGTCTCTATAACAAATTACTTTATTCAATTACTTGTTCCCCCTCACCACCTGCACTGTTCATTAGCCCATCTCGCTTCAACTCACTTTACTTTTGTACTCATGAACTTTATCTATTCCTAAACACTCTCTCTCCCCCCTGCGTCTCATTACTGCAAAACTGTATCTCATGTCACTCTCCCTCTTACTTATACTAGCTGCTGGTGACATCCCCCTAATCCTAGTCCCCAACAACTTCCTAGCCATGCACATCCATGTGTGCCATTCCATAGACTCAGAAAACAAAACTCTGGTAACCTTACTTACATTCCTCTTGTATCTGAAGCCACTACCCCTTTCAATTGTGCACTCTGGAACTCTCACTCTATTTGCAACAAGCTCACTTCTTTACATGACTTCTTTATCTCCCGCTCCCTCAACCTTCTGGCTCTAACAGAAACCTGGCTCTCTCCCCTAGACATAGCATCCACTGCTGCTCTGTCACATGGGGTCTCCACTTCTGCCACACTCCTAGGTCTGATAATAGACAAGGAGGTGGTGTAGGTATTTTACTTTCCTCTCATTGCACCTTCCAACAAATACATCCCATCTCTTCCCTCACATTTTCCTCAATCGAAACCCACATGATTTGCTTATTCTCTCCCTTCTCTATACGTGTTGCAGTCATATACTGACCCCCTTGCTCCTCAACTCAATTTTTAGATCACTTGGCTGCCTGGCTACCTTATTTCCTTTCCTCAGACACCCCTTCCCTCATTCTTGGTGATTTTAACATCCCTCTTGATAATCCCACTGCCTCCTCTGCAAAACAACCTCTGCAACTCACTTCCTCTTTCAGTTTGTCACAATGGACTGACTCTCCCACTCACAAAGATGGTCACTCCCTTGACCGGAAATGTAGCTATTGATGCACTATTTCATACGTCACAAACTGCTTTTCCTCTTTCTGACCACCATCTCCTCACTTGCAACATCTCATCCCTCCCTACAACTCTCCCTCCTTCTCCTCCTCACACCCAACTTAACAGAAGCATTATTTCATTAGATCAGCAACAGCTTGCTAATTCCCTCGAACCTCTCCTCTCATCCATCTCCTCCTTCTCCTGCCCTGACCAATCTATCTGCCACTACAATTCCACCCTTACATTGGTCCTTGACAATCTGGCCCCTCTTACCATTGCTCGGAAATCACACACTCATCCTCAGCCCTGGCATACTCCTCTGACACAGTACCTATGCAGATGTTCCCGTACTGCTGAGCGGCACTGGAGAAAATCTCGAAGTTCAGCTGATTTCCTTCATTACAAGTTCATTTTGAATTCCTACTATTATGCCCTTAATCTCTATAAGCAACATTACTTCTCTACTCTTATCTCTAATCTTTCTTCAAATCCAAAACATCTGTTCTCCACTTTCAATACTCTTCTCTGCCCACCCCCTAATACAACTTCTCTGTCAGCTCAAGACTTTGCCAGCCACTTCAATAACAAAATCGACTTCATCAGAAACAAAATCAGCTCTCAACATACTTCCACTCTCTCACCCCTAAAACGCTCACAATCAACCACAAACCACATAGCCATAAATGTATCTCTTTCTTCCCTGTTACTGAGTAGAAATTTTCAGCACTTATACTGAACTCTCACCTCACTACCTGTCCTCTTGACCCTATCCCCTCACAGATGCTCCCCTCCCTCTCTTCTACCCTTACCCCAATACTCACACACACTTTCAACCTCTCCCTCAGCACTGGTATATTTCCCTCATCTCTGAAACATGCACTGGTTATACCTATCCTCAAAAAACCTTCTTTTGATCCAACCTCCCCATCCAACTACCGCCCTATTTCCCTACTCCCTCTTGCCTCAAAGCTTCTCGAAAAGCTAGTATATGCACGCCTTTCCCATTTCCTTACATTAAACTCCCTCCTCAACCCACTGCAATCTGGATTTCATCCCCATCACTCCACAGAGATAGCAATCGTTAAGGTTACCAATGACCTACTTACAGCAAAATCAAAAGGCCACTTCTCTCTGCTTATCCTCCTTGATATGTCCATAGCCTTTGATACTGTTGACCACCCTCTTTTGCTCCAAACCCTCCAATCCTTTGGCATTTTTTACACAGCCCTCTCGTGGTTCTCTTCCTACCTGTCAAACCGTACCTTTAGTGAAGCCTTCTTTGGGGCCTCCTCTGCCCCGTCACTACTTTCTGTTGGGGTACTGCAAGGCTCTGTCCTCGGACCCCTTCTCTTCTCAATCTACACATCATCATTAGGTTCCCTAATAAAGTCCCACGGTTTCCAATATAATTTGTATGCTGACGACACCCAAATCTACTTCTCTGCACCAGACCTATCTCCTTCCTTGCTAACCCGTGTCACTAACTGTCTTTCTCACATCTCTTCATGGATGTCCTCTCACTACCTCAAGCTAAATCTCTCCAAAACTGAGCTCCCTATTTTCCCTTCATCTTCCAAAATTTCCACCCCCAATCTCTCTATAACTATCAACAACTCCATCATTACCCCTACCCCACATGGCCGATGTCTTGGGGTCACACTTGACTCAGATCTTTCTTTCACTCCTCACATTCAGTTCTTGGCTAAATCCTGCCACTTCTACCTTAAAAACATCTCTAAAATTAGACATTTCCTTACACAAGACGCAACTAAGATTTTAATCCACTCTCTCATCCTTTCCAGCCTCAATTACTGCAACTCTGTCTTCTCTGGTCTCCCCAGCTGCCGCCTAGCTCATTTACAATCCATAATGAATGCCTCTGCCAGGCTCATTTTCCTTACACATCATTCTTCATCTGCTGCACCTCTCTGCCAATCCCTTCACTGGCTTCCTCTTGTCTCCAGGATTAAACACAAATTTCTCACTCTGACATACAAAGCCCTCAACTGCACTGCTCCCCCCTTAATATCTCAGACCTTGTCTCCAGATGCTCTCCCTTCCATCCCCTTCACTCTGCTCATGACCTCCTACTCTCCTCCTCTTTTGTTACCTCCTCACACTCCTGCTTACAGGACTTCTCTAGACTGGCTCCCATCTTGTGGAACTTTCTGCCTCGCTCCACAAGACTCTCCCCTAGTTTTGAAAACTTAAAGCGCTCCCTAAAGACTCTACTGTTCAGGGATGCATACAACCTACACTAACCTTTCTTATACTGTTTCCTCTCCTGCATTACTATCCCATTGAACCCCCTTAGCATGTAAGCCTAAGAGCCATGCTGTTTGTAGTTAACCTTCTTTAGATCTGACTGCAACAGTGCGACTCTTGGCAGGGCCCTCTACCCGTCTGATCCCTATAAATGTTACCTTGTATTCCGCCTATGTTTATAGCACTGTGGAATATGTTGGCACTCTACAAATAACCGATAATAATAGTAATAATAATAATAATCATAAAGTAACTCTCTTTCTAAACCAATTTAATATATTAATTCATATGAATTTTAAAATATTTTTTGGTTGCAAACATAGTACATCAGATATGCAATATTAGCTGCATGTGTTACCCATTTCTTCTACATTTTCCAATATTATAAAAGTAAAGTGTATAATAATGTATTAAAATTGATTTGCAATGTAACAGCAGTATGGGGGAGGGGTAAAGTAATGTGATATATGAAAGGAATACAAAATAATTTGTTAAACACTGCCTTAATCTAAAAATATAATTCAATATAATTCTCCAATTTGTTACACAGGTCAAACAGCAATTTTTGTGACTGCTTGTGAGAATTTGCAAGAACAGTTTTTAAGTGGATGTTAAAATGCAGAGAGAAAATGAAAAAACGTCACTGTGTATACTCAAACATTCCCGAAGTTTTGCGTTCTCTCACGGGATACTTGATTTTTCTGATGGAAACCATCTCAATAAGTTTATCTCATAAAACCTTCTAGTATTCCCATAAAAAGGCTTCTTAAAAATGTAATGCAATATGCACATGTTTAGTAATTAGTTTGGGAAACTGATCTAATAGAGATTGTAATTCTATGTTGTTTGCTAGGCTGATGTTTAAGTTTTCAGAGTGTTTTTATTTTCTACTTCACATGGGACAAGCATTAAAAATAGAAAGCGCTAGTAAATAAAGTATAAAAAGGTAACAAACACACTTTGTTTCTGGATATAGTGAGTTGATTTCAACAGTAGCTTAAAACATACGTTTAATTTAACAAAGGGTAGATTATTATATGCAATGCATTATTAAATAACTTATCTGTTTAAAGGGACCTGAAAGTCAAAATTCTATGTTTACAATTAAGATAGAGCACGCAATTTTAAGAGACTACAGTGTATTTCTGTTCTTAAATTTAGATTGTTGTTTGGTATCTTTTGTTGAAAAACATAACCAGGTAGGCTCAGGAGAAGCAATGGGAGCTAGCTGGGAATTGGTGACTACACACATGTAACCCTTGGCATTGGCTGATCAGACACACAAAACAAAAAAATCAGTGCAACCTGTAATAACCCTCCCAGGCAGGTCCTATTACATATAAGACTTTTCTTATATAGAATAAAAAATGTGACCACAACAATACATTCATCAAGGTCCCAGTAGTAATTTGCTGCTCTGCACTTAACAATGTGTATAATTTCTTAGCAGGAGTTAAATAAACAATGTTTGCATGTTTATGTGCATTTAATATTGATTTGCCTATCTCATATGGCAGTTGTTTATATTACAATAATTGCACCTTAAAGGGATAGTCTAGTCAAAAATAAACTTCTGTGATTGAGATAGCGCATGCAATTTTAAGCAACTTTTTATTTTACTCCTAGGGGCCGAATTATCAAGCTTCGAATGGAGCTTGATGCCCCTGTTTCCGCACAAGCCGCTGCTCCATAACTTGTCAGCCTGCTCTGAGGGTACAGACATCAATCCGCCCGATCCTATATGATTGGGCTAATTCACACCCCCTGCTAGTGGCCGATTGGCCGCAAATCTGCAGTGGGCAGCATTGCCCAAGCAGTTCACCAGAACTGCTTGTGCATTGATAAATCGATTTATCGATGTGCGGTGGACATGATACGCTACATCGTATCATGTCCGTCCACACTGTAATAAACCCCCCTATTGTCAATTTTTCTTTACTCTCTTGATATCTTTATTTAAAAAAGCTGGAAAGTAAGCTTAGGAGCCGGCCATTTTTGGTTCAGCACCTGGGTAGCGCTTGCTGATTAGATGGGTACATTTAGATACCAATCAGCAAGCACTACCCAGGTGCTAAACCAAAAATGGTCTGGCTTCTAAACTAACCTTTCAGTTTTTTAAAATAAATATTCCAAGAGAACGAAGAAAAATTGATAATAAGAGTAAAATAAAAAGTTGCTATTTGAATCAAGAAAGAAAACACATCAAAACTTTATTTATTCTTATGCTTGTGTGGCTTGTCACTGTCCAGTACAGCTGGGGGAGTCCTCATTATCAACCAATGAGCTCCTGTCCCATAGACCAGATGTGTACAGACATGTTCTTCCTGTTAGTTTGAAAAACAAAATAAATAAACATACTTCATCTTTTTCATACTCACACACACACACACACACATACACATACACACATACTCACACACATACTCACACACACATACATACACACACACACACATACTCACACTCATACACACACACACACACATACTCACACTCATACATAGACATACTCACACTCATACACACACATACTCACACTCATACACACACACATACTCACACTCATACATACACATACTCACACTCATACACACATACTCACATTCATACACACACACACATACTCACACTCATACACACACACATATATATATATATATATATATACACATGTTTACATAGTACTCTTTCATATGCATGTCTTACCCAGGTATCTATTGATCACTGGCAGATAAGGACAATGCCCATGGAAAAAAATGTTTACTTTTATTGTAGAACGAGGTTGTAGTATTTAGTTGAAAAAGAGCTGTGTCACTTTAGCCCTACAAAAGCTCATTTAAGTGCTACTGTTATAGTAACTTTTAGTGTTAGTTTAGGGTTTTTTATTTTGGGTGTTTTTTTTAAGGGCCTTAGTTTTAGTAAAGGCATAACAGTGTTTTTTTTTTTTTGTGGGATGTTTTGTAAATTTAGTGTTTGTTATTATTTGTAACTTAAGGGTTTTTTCTTAGAGGTGGGTAGGATTAGGTGTTAGTTAAGTAGTGTAGGGGTAGTTTGCGTTTGGGGGTTGTGGTGGTATAAGGGTTAATAGGTTAGGGGCTATTGGGTAGGAAGTGTATTGCGGTGAGCTTTTGGCAGTTTAGGGGTTAAGTAGTATAGGGTTAGTTTGCGGTGGGGGGTTATGGCGGTTTAGGGGTATATAGGTATAGTTATTAGGCCTCGTGCTATATATTTAAAATAAATCCTTTACTTTAAATCGCCTATGTCGGTGCCGATGCTGCTTGGGATATTTCATCAGCATCGCCACCCATTGCGATGTATAGTAAAATATCCCTCTGTGATGCTGCCTTTAAAGAGCAATGTCGGCACTTTTGAATGTTTCACCGGCATTCACGATATAGTGTCGGATCCCTTTTAAATATATCACCACTTGGCCTTTGAGTAAACAGTAAAAAAGTTGATAAGGAGGACGTGTGTAAATAATAAGAGAAATAAGACAATGAGGTTTGCTTTTCCTGCTAGCTCAACCCATTTCACTGGGTTGCGATTTAATTTAGTAGAAAAAGCGATTTCATATACAAGAGTATAACTAAATGTCCGATTTCACATACATTTTAAACTCAGCAGCTGCTATCTTAAGTCACTGTAAACACATTGAGGAGTAACCACAAAACACTATCCCTTTATGGCATGTAGTCACTGCTGTAGACTCTGGATGTTAAATAAACAATAGAGTAACCTGTAAAAGAAAATGATGGGGCCCATTTAACAAGCTCCGTAGGGAGCTTGTGGGCCCGTGTTTCTGGTGAGCCTTTAGACTAGCCAGAAACACAAGTTATGGAGCTGCGGTCTAAAGACCGCTGCTCCATAACCCTGTCCGCCTGCTCTGAGCAGTCGGACAGGAATCGCCAGAAATCAACCCGATCGAGTACGATCGGGTTGATTGACACCCCCCCTGCTGGGGGCGGTGTTGCAACAGCAGCTCTTGTGAGCTGTTGGTGCAATGCTGAATACAGAGAACGTATTGCTCTCCGTATTCAGCGAGGTCTTGCGGACCTGATCCGCAGTATCGGATCAGGTCCGCAAGACCTTTCTTGAATATGGGCCGATGTCTTTTTAAAGTGCCAAAACATTTTTGAATTTATGAGAAAATATTCCTGTTCTTTTTTTTTTAGATATATTAATTTCCAAGCAAGGATATATAACACATTTGGTTATATCTGAAAGGCATTTTGACTTAAAGGTACACTCAAGTCAAAATTAAACTTTCATGATTCACATAGAGCATACAATTTTAAACATCTTTCCAATTTACTTCCATTTACAAAATGTTCACATTCTTTTTATATTTACACTCTTTTGGGTCACCATCTCCTACTGAGCATGTGTGAGAATTCACAGAATATACGTATATGCATTTGCGATTGACTGATGGCTGTCACATGATACAGGGTAAGTGGAAATAAACATAACTTTGAAATTTGTCAGAAGAAAAGCTACTGCTTAATTGAAGTGCAATTGCATTGTCTTTATATTGTGAATTTGTTGGTTATGCAAATCTACTGTATTTTCTGGTTCTTTAAAGTGAAGGTTAAGTTACCGTAATGTCTATACGGTATAGCATTAAGTTTGTTAAATAAACATAACTTTCATTCATCAATTCTTATATTAGTCTGCATTAATCAAGTTATTACCTTTCAAAATTAATTCCTGAACGTCCACAAATTCAACCCATTTTTCATTTTTTTTTTTTTACTGGTGGGTCACGTTTTTGAGCAATCCAATTGAAATGTCGACCGTTAGGCGGCCGTCACTTCATGACATCTGCCCCTTTAGTAGTAAGCGCATGCGCTATTGAAAGTATCAGAAGATGCGAAAACACGCGCATTTCCTTACTCATTTGGAAACAATGATCACCCATTAGCTGCATGTGCAGTGGTTCGCAGCATCGCCTATTAGCGCATGCGCAGTTAGAGACTGCAGCAAGAACGCGCAATTGAAAGACACAAGTTAAAAGATAAATAACTTGTTTAATGGATGACATATATTGTTCAGCTTAATAAAAAGATTATAGCAAAATATGACTCTCTGATTCTGTACTTACATAATTCTCTGTTTTAGTACTTTTACAATCTATAGTATATAACTTTATCTAAACAACATTTATATAGTTCTTTGGTAAAAAAAAAAATGTTAAATGGACACAAAAGTGGACATATAAAAGGTCTGTATTAATTTAACACGTATTACTGTAGTGTATTTAACAGCTTCTCCATAGCATAATTCCAATAATTTTAGTTAAAAATAGCCCCCTCAGAACATTGACACTTAACCTAACTACCGTCTTCCAGCTCCCTAATCAATTTTTGTTATTGTTTCTGAAGCAGAAGAGTCTTGCGGTGCATGTGAATACTTACAATAACAAGTGCTGAGTGAAGGCAGAAGTATCAAGCACCTTCATGTTCATTATTAGAGATAAATAAAGCTATACAGCTACATTGGAAGAAATATTAAAAAAAGACAATGAGGAAGGAGGTAAGTGTATGATAACGAGGAGCTGTTTTGAACCAAAAAAATGAATGTCATCACCCTATGATAAGCTTTTTGCATACTATAATTGGAAAAGAATCCATGTAAAGATAAGAAGCAAATGATTAATAATTTATTTAAATGCAGTTTTACTGTGTGCTTAAATAATAAAAATGTAATTAACTGTAGTTAGAAGCACTTGAGCCACTTAGTGGATTCTCAGCAAAAACTGTACAAAATGCTACTGGGCCTTGGATAATTACCTACACATTATACTAGTAGTAAACTACATCACCACAGTGTTCATGGTTCAATACAGCTATTACATGGTTCAATAAGTGTATTATGTATAGTTCATACTATGGGCTTCAGTTATCAAGCAACAGACGCTGCTTCAGATGCTCGCCAGCAACTAAAGTTAAGAAGCATGGGGTTTAATTGAAATCATCCTGATCTGATACGATCAGGATGATTGACAGCCCTTGCTAGCAGCCTATTGGCCGCCAGTGGGCAGGGGGTGGCATTGCACAAGCATTTCTGGTAAATATGCTGTCCGTATTTAGCAATGTCTACACACTTGATAATCGAGCCCTATGACTTCTTATCAGTTATGTAGTTTAATTATAGCAGTTGTTTTGTTATAAGATTGAAATGTTAATATTTAAATGAAAGCTAAATATATTAATTAAAGATCACTTACAATCTGAATCCTTTTAAGTTCCCATTTACATCTGAATGGCTACTATTGGGATACACTATTTTGTCGATATAAGCCTAGATAAGTGGAGCACTCGCATTATTGAAAGTAGCGCAAACACGATTTGTAAGTTCACTTGTGTGAGTGAAAGATAAATACCTATAGTTTCCTATACACAAACAAAGCAGAAACTAGCGCTTGTATTACAAGTTCATGGCTAACTTGTAAGAAATGTTAACTAAAGTTGAAAGCGCTTATAAATTTATTGTGACTGCTCATACAGGACTTCTTAAATTGCCCAAACTGGCCAGTTAGGTTTTATATTAACACTATTTAAAGACACTTTACAAAGGAACATTGCTTTTGTGCATAGGCAAAAGACACTTATGCCGTTTAATGTTGTCAGGACAATTGTTAGGGAAAATTCACCATTTTGATATTGCATATTAATCACATGTCTGTGCTTTATTATATAGACCTAAAATTGATGATGTGTATTTACTTATATATTCAGGTACACATATAAATAATTAATATGTAACTATTAACTAATGTTGCTTGTCAGTATATAATTGCCATCAGTGAAGTTTTTGTACTTATTAATGTTTAGTTACTATTATATTCAATGTCCCCAACATAGCTGCATGATTCCTATCATTATATTATTATAAATATCCACAAAATTCCCATGTTGTTCATATATGGTTCCCATAAGTCTCTTAGTCTATAAACATTAGTGGGGTTCAACCTTGGTTGATGGTCAAATAGAGATACTGACTTGTTTTTCAGAACATATTTACAAAATACATATTTGTCTAGTATAGCTTAGTGACGAGTGCCATCTTCCGAGGGAAAAATATTCTGACTGCTAAATCTTAGCTAATTAACAAAAATGTTAATTAATCTGTAAATAGTTTTAGCCAATCATTTATGTGAACCTAACCTTACCAGTTGGGGTGGAGATAAGAGTTTTCCATAAAATACACACTCACACACAAAAGGTGGGCACAAGGGGACACAAGCAGACGAAACAAGAGGGGCCACACTAAGAATATACGATGATCACATCCTGTCCAGAGGAGATGGGAAGCTAAGCTGACCAAACAGACAAGTCAGGATAATGGCGAGAGAGGGACCAGGCGTAACCTAAGTGGGTCTATTTATAATGAACCCCAGTGAAGGATACCACATGAAACTGTTTTGTGAAAATGATTTATGCTCTTTACATTTATATTCATAATTGTCTTATTTAATCAGGTGAGTTAATCAATTCTGGTTTGCCCTTTAATAGTCAGAATTGTTTAGTTAGGTAATTCCTCTAAGTCTGGTCTTTTCTGCCAACAATCAGGAATCTGGTAATAATATAATGTTCTTATTGTTTGCTGGGATTATTATTTTACCTGATTCTTTGCAGTTAGGTATAAAATTGAAATAACAAACATTTCTGCTTCTCTATTATACACCCAAGTTACTGCAAATAAAATAATGTAGTGACTGTTTTCATTTGTTGTAACCTGATAATAATTAAATCATTGTAATGATATATGTTTATTGATTTTCTTTATTCAAATATTGCTTGTTATTTCCAATAATTCTTTTAATTAACTATGTTTGTTTATTGATTTGCTCTCAGCTTAATTAATAGACAAAGCAGAACCAAAAGGATTCAGGTTGTATACATTATGCTTTGCAAATTATATAATTTGGAGTCTTATTAAATTGCACACATTGCCCCTGCAAAGTTGGTAACCACTATTTTAAACATATATATTGAGTTACATAAACAGAATGTTATAGAGGTTCCATAATATTTATTGTGTCTTAACACATAATACACTCTGCGGGTACAATACTGAAAAATAACAATAATAATAATATAATATTCATCACAACAGCTACTAAATATATACTGGTCTAGATTAATTGCGGTTATTTTGTTATCTGTTTTATAGTCTTTCACTAATGCTTGGTACTGAAAATAAAAGGGACAGTCAACACCAGAATTGTTGTTGTTTTAAAAGATAGTTAATCCCTTAATTACCCATTCCCCAGTTTTGCATACCCAACACAGTTATATTAATATATGTTATACCTCTGTGATTACCTTGTATCTAAGCAACTGCTGACTGCCCCCTTATTTCAGTTCTTTTGACAGACTTGCATTTTAGTCAATTAGTGCTCACTCCTCTGTAAATTTACGTGCATGAGCTCAATGTTATCTATATGAAACACATGAACTAATGCCCTCCAGTGGTGAAAAACTGTCAACATGCATTTAGATTAGAGGCGGCCTTCAAGGTCTAAAAAACTAGCATATTAAGTTAACCTCCTAGGTTTAGCTTTCAACTAAGAATACCAAGAGAACAAAGCAAAATTGGTGATAAAAGTAAATTGGAAAGTTGTTTAAAATTGCATACCCTATCTGAATCATGAAAGTTTTTTTGGACTTGACTGTCCCTTTAAATGTTTAACTAGATTAATTGGCCAGTTATATGTGATATCTCACAGCACACATGAGCCAATAGAAACACAAGAATAAATAAATCACAATTGCAACTAGATGTGTGAATTTAAATCCTTTTTGAGGATCTAAATGAGGAAGAAGGCAGCGACTTATGGGATTCTGCGCTTTCCGGAGCCGCATTTATTCTAGTGCAAATCCAGATCCTAGTGTGTCAAACTTTCACAAAAATAAATGTGGTGTTCGCCTTCTTCCTTATTCGAATCCTCACTAAGGATCCGAATGCACAACCCTAATCGCAAGAACTTCATACAATGCCTGAATGTATTTAATTTTTGCATTAGTGTAATTTTTATTTACAGCAGAATAAAATATCTTTTTTGCATGTCATGGATTTGTGCTGAAGAGGTGTTTGTTCACTTTCAAGATCTTAAGTATAAGCTTTCACAAACATCAAGATGAAATATATGGGTACGTTATAGATGCTATTTTGAAATTACAGTATTTCATGTTGTGATTAGGTGACAGAAACAAACACATTTAGAGGCTGTAAAATCACTGGATTTTTCTTAAAGAAAAAATAACATTATTTTTTATTCAATTTGAGCTTGGGCATTACAGGTTTACAGTGCATGTTTGTAGGATGTGTCATTTATAAGCATGATACTGTAAAATTGAGAATGTACAGTTTTGCTAGAAAATGCTAGAAATGCTAGAAATCTCACCATGTTACAAAAGCATGATTTTTGCAGGAAAGCTGAATATAAGTAGCACAGCTAGTACAGTAGAAGTGCAAGGGGTTAATAATGTAAAAAAAAAAAATCCTGAATAAAAATCTCTTGCCTAGATTACGAGTTTTGCATTAGAAGCTGTGCGGTGCTAACGAGCAGTTTATGCTCACCGCTCACTTACAGACAGTGCTGGTATTACGGGTTTTTAGAAACCCGGCGTTAACCACAAAAAAGTGATCGAAGAGCAAAATTTTTCTCCATATCTCACCTCAATACCAGCGCTGCTTATGTTAGTGGTGAGCTGGCTAAACATGCTTTTGCATGATTTCCCCATAGGAATCAATGGGGGAGAGCCGGCTGAAAAAAACCTAACACCTGCAAAAAAGCAGCGTAAAGCTCCTAACGCAGCCCCATTGATTCCTATGGGGAAATAAAACTTATGTCTACACCTAACACCCTAACATGAACCCTGAGTCTAAACACCCCTAATCTTACACTTATTAACCCCTAATCTGCTGCACCCGACACCTACATTATATTAGTAACCCCTAATCTGCCGATCCGGACACCTCCGCCACCTACATTATAGTTACGAACCCCTGATCTGCTGCCCCCAACATCGTCAAACCCTACTATTATATTTATTAACCCCAAATCTGCCGCCCCCAATGCCGCCGCAACCTAACTACATTTATTAACCCCTAATTTGCCGCCCACAACATCGCCACCACTATAATAAAGTTATTAACCCCTAAACCTAAGTCTAACCCTAACCCTAACCCCCCTAACTTAAATATAATTTAATTAAATCTAAATAATATTACTACAATTAACTAAATCATTCCTATTTAAATCTAAATACTTACCTATAAAATAAACCGTAAGCTAGCTACAATATAATTAATAGTTACATTGTAGCTAGCTTAGGGTTTATTTTTATTTTACAGGCAAGTTTGTATTTATTTTAACTAGGTACAATAGTTATTAAATAGTTAACTATTAACTATTTAATAACTACCTAGCTAAAATAAATACAAAAGTACCTGTAAAATAAAACCTAACCTAAATTAGAATTACACCTAACACTATACTATAATTAAATTAATTACCTAAATTAAATACAATTAATTACATTTAAATAAAATTATCTAAAGTACAAAAACCCCCCACTAAATTACAGAAAATAATAAACAAATTACAAGATTTTTAAACTAATTACACCTAATCTAATCCCCCTAACAAAATAAAAAAAGCCCCCCAAAATAAAAAAAACCCCACTCTGCACTAAATTACAAATAACACTTAAAAGGGCCTTTTGCGGGGCATTGCCCCAAAGTAATCAGCTCTTTTACCTGAAAAAAAATTACAATTCCCCCCCAACATTAAAACCCACCACCCATACAACCAACCCTACTCTAAAACCCACCCAATCTCCCCTTAAAAAAACCTAACACTAACCCCTTGAAGATCACCTTACCATCCATCTGGCACGGAGCGGGTCCATCTTCAAGACATCCAACACGAGGCATCCTCTTCTTTCCACGGACAACGACTGAATGAAGGTTCCTTTAAATGACATCATCCAAGATGATAGATGATAGATGATAGAATCGGCCAATCGGAATTAGGGTAGAAAAAATCCTATTGGCTAATGCAATCAGCGAATAGGATTGAACTGGCATTCTATTGGCTGATTGGAACAGCCAATAGAATGCCAGCTCAATCCTATTGGCTGATTGTATCAGCCAATAGGATTAAACTTCAATCCTATTGGCTGATTGCATCAGCCAATAGGATTTTTTTCTACCTTAATTCCGATTGGCTGATAGAATTCTATCAGCCAATCGGAATTGAAGGGACGCCATCTTGGATGATGTCATTTAAAGGAACCTTTATTCAGTCGTCGGCCGTGGAAAGAAGAGGGTGCTCCACGTCGGATGTCTTGAAGATGGACCCGCTCCGCGCCGAATGGATGAAGATAGAAGATGCCGTCTGGATGAAGACTTCTGCCCGTCTGGAGGACCACTTCTGCCCGGTTGGATGAAGACTTCTCTCGGCTTCGTTGAGGACTTCGGCCCGGTTGGGTGAAGACGTCTCCCGGTAAGGTGATCTTCAGGGGGCTAGTGTTAGTTTTTTTTAAGGGGGGATTGGGTGGGTTTTAGAGTAGGGTTGGTTGTGTGGGTGGTGGGTTTTAATGTTGGGGGGGTATTTGTACTTTTTTTTAAAGGTAAAAGAGCTGATTACTTTGGGGCAATGCCCCGCAAAAGGCCCTTTTAAGGGCTATTTGTAATTTAGTGTAGGATAGTGTTTTTTATTTTGGGGGGCTTTTTATTTTGTTAGGGGGATTAGAGTAGGTGTAATTAGTTTAAAAATCTTGTAATTTCTTTATTATTTTCTGTAATTTAGTGGGGTTTTTTTTCCGTACTTTAGATAATTTTATTTAATTTAATTAATTGTATTTAATTTAGTTAATTTATTTAATTATAGTGTAGTGTTAGGTGTTAGTGTAACTTTATTGTAATTATATTTAAGTTCGGGGGGTTAGGGTTAGACTTAGGTTTAGGGGTTAATACATTTAATATAGTGGCGGCGACGTTGGGGGCGGCAGATTAAGGGTTAATAAATGTAGGTAGGTGTCGGCGATGTTAGGGACGGCAGATTAGGGGTTAATAATATTTAACTAGTGTTTGCGATGCGGGAGTGCGGCGGTTTAGGGGTTAATATATTTATTATAGTGGCGGCGATGTCCGGTTCGGCAGATTAGGGGTTAAAATATTTATTTTAGTGTTTGCGATGTGTGGGGGCCTCGGTTTAGGGGTTAATATGTAGTTTATGGGTGTTAGTGTACTTTTTAGCACTTTAGTTAAGAGTTTTATGCTACGGCGTTGTAGTGTAAAACTCTTAACTACTGACTTTTAAATGCGGTACCAGGCTTGACAGGAGAGGGTCTACCACTCACTTTTGGTCAGAGTCGTAATACCGGTGCTATGCAAGTCCCATTGAAAATATAGGATACGCAATTGACGTAAGTGGATTTGCGGTATTTCCGAGTTTGGCCAAAAAAGTGAGCGGTACACCTGTACCTGCAAGACTCGTAATACCAGCGGGCGTTAAAAAGCAGCGTTAGGACCTCCTAATGCTGCTTTTTAACCCTAACGCACAACTCCTAATCTAGGCCTCTGTTTTTAAATTTGTAGCAAATTAATGGTGTCACTCTTGGATCCTTGAAAATTATAATTTTCAATATTAACATAATATTTTCAAAATCAATCATAAATGAGTATATGGTAGTTAACTTATAAGTCCCTTATGCAAAAATGTTGTTCATTATGGAGAGTAATTAGTAACAAAAAATATAGTGATTAGGTTTCCATGGACCTCAACCATGATGGAGAGCCTGTATATTTAGAGTTTGTAATAATCTCCCTCAGCAATCATTAAAGGGCACATTTGGCCCTCGCCTTTAATATAAGAAAACTGGATGTAAAATAAACAATTTCTAGGTTATATTGTATATAAACCACAATTTAATTTTTCAAAATGACAATAATATCTCTAAAAAGGGTCCAACATAACTATAGGGAAGTTAACTTATAAGTCCATCATGTAGTAGTTCTGTTAGAAATGCATAATAATTAGTAACACAAAATTAAATGTAGGGATTTGGTTTTCAGGGACCTCAATCATGTATGGATGACTTGTATAATAATAATAATAACTGATATTAATAAATCATATACAGAGTATATATATATATATATATATATATATATATATATATATATATATATATATATATATATATATATATATATATATATATATATATATATATATATATATATATATATATATATATATATATATATATATATATATATTTTAACAAGGATGATTGGCACCAGAACAAATAAATTAGGATCTGGTTAATGCACACTTGTGCAGTGCTCAGCGGTAGTAGAATTATTTATATTATAGAACAAAGAAGGATAGGGGCAGAGGTGCAAGGAACTCACTATTCTGTCCCACCAGTGCTCCAAAAGACTACCCTAATCTGGCACAAAACCATAAGATACAAAATATAGAAATCAGAATAAAACCACCTGAATTGCAGAAAAATAAGTCATATTAATAAAAAATAATAAAATATACCAACAAAAATAACAAAATAGAATAAAGTCACTATAGCAGTGTAATTAAATTAAATTAATTACACTGCTATAGTGGCTTTATTCTATTTTGTTATTTTTGTTGGTATATTTTATTATTTTTTATTAATATGACTTATTTTTCTGCAATTCAGGTGGTTTTATTCGGATTTCTATATTTTGTATCTTATGGTTTTGTGCCAGATTAGGGTAGTCTTTTGGAGCACTGGTGGGAGGGAATAGTGAGTTCCTTGCACCTCTTCTGCCCCCATCCTTATTTGTTCTATAATATATATATATATATATATATATATATATATATATATATATATATATATATATATATATATATATATATATATATATATATATATATATAAAAACTCTATGATGTAATTTTAGTTGCAAAATTATTGCAGTATTATACGTACAGTATAGGGATTCATTACATACTGAGAATATAACTGGAGCATGAAACAATAATATATCAGCCCATAATTAGCAGTATAAACATACAAGTAGACAGTGTTGCTAAAATAAGTAGCAGTCTTTTCCATCCCCTAATCTACCAAAACATTACCTTAGATAAATGCAAAGAGAAGCCTTCTATAGTATAGGGACTATGAAAAGTCTACATTCAAGATGGGTAAATTATATGATAACAGGTCTCACACAAATTGCATTTCAACTAAATAAATCCTATAATTGACCCCTTATGTTCCAAAACAGATGTATATCTTCCGTACATTAGAAAAAATATATAATGCATGAATGCAGAAAACTACAGTAGATACTCATCATTAAAGGTATTTTGCAAGCGATAGGCCCAATACTCTAACTAAAAAGTCTTCATAAGTGCTCACAAATGCCTGCTATAAATGCAGTCAGTGTTCCAAAGAAAATAAGTTAATTCTGGATGGACAACATGAGTTAACAATAAAGAGTATTCAAAAAGTTCCAAAAAACCAAACAATATAAGTAAAAACGTTTCCACTTTATTCCAGATTAAAAGAAACACAAAAAAGCATGTAGGTTAAGTTCATTGGCAAAGCATAATCTGACTGGTTTCGGTCGTATTGACTGTAATCATAGACTGACACCTGTTATAAGAAGCACCTCTTTATACAGAATACTTCATTCCCTGATTGGCTAAAAACTTAACCCTGTACACACACAATACTAAACATTTTTTTTAAAATGGATATTAGGACAGTTAAAGGAAAAAAGGGATGACATATTCTGGAGGCAACTAGATGGATAATTCAATTATTGCTACTATAATTACTAATCTCTATGAAAATAACATTCTCATAGATGCATACATACATATGCATATACCTATAGAAGAGCATATATACAGTACAGTGACTTTAACAAAAGGTTACAGTCTCAAAAATTACCCTTTGCTAATAGTACATACAGTATGTCTGTATAACTAAAGGTAAAACAGTTTATATGTGTAATAAGCAGATTTCATATTCTTTATACATATAAGGAGTTAAGGCAGTGGTATACACAGTTATTCTACCTTTAACTTTAGGAGCACAACTAGCTTGACCATAAAGTTAACCTAAAGCATCTACTTCTCTGCACCAGACCTATCTCCTTCCTTTCTAATCCGTATCACTAACTGTCTTCCTCACATCTATTCCTGGATGTCTTCTCACTACCTCAAGCTAAATCTCTCCAAAACTGAGCTCCTTATTTTCCCCCTTCTTCCAAAATCTCCACCCCCAATCTCTCTATAACTGTCGACAACTCCATCATTACCCCTACCCCGCATGCCCGATGTCTCAGGGTCACATTTGACACAGATCTTTCTTTCACTCCTTACATTCAGTCCTTGGCAAAAGCCTGCCGCTTCCACCTTAAAAACATCTAAAAAATTAGACACTTCCTTACACAAGACACAACTAAGATTTTAATTCACTCTCTCATCCTTTCCTACCTCGATTACTGCAACTCTGTCCTCTCTGGTCTCCCCACCTGCCGCCTAGCTCCTTTACAATCCATAATGAATTCCTCTGCCAGGCTCATCTTCCTTACATGTCGCTCTTCATCTGCTGCACCTCTCTGCCAATCTCTTCACTGGCTTCCTCTTGCTTCTATGATCAAACACAAAATTCTCACTCTGACATACAAAGCCCTCAACTGCACTGCTCCCCCCTATATCTCAGACCTTGTCTCCAGATACTCTCCCTCCCGTCCCCTTTGCTCTGCTCATGACCTCCTTCTCTCCTCCTCTCTTGTTACCTCATCACACTCCCATTTACAGGACTTCTCCAGACTGGCTCTCATCTTGTGGAAATCTCTGCCTCGCTCCACAAGACTCTCCCCTTGTTTTAAAAGCTTAAAGCACTCCCTAAAGACTCTACTGTTCAGGGATGCATACAACCTACGCTAACCTTTCTTTATACCAGTACCTCTCCTCCATCGCTATCTCCTGAACCCCCTTAGCATGTAAGCCTAAGAGTGCAGCTGTTTGTGGATCACCTTCTTAAGAGTTGACTACAACAGTGCCACTCTTGGCAGGGCCCTCTACTCATTTGATCCCTATAATTGTTTTGTTGTACTCCGCCTTTGTTTATAGCGCTCCAGAATCTGTTGGCGCTCTACAATAAACGATAATAATAATAATATTCGCAACGTACATTAAGATGATATGCAGTAAGATGTAGCTCATTGGTCATAAAAAATTGCCCTGTCTACAATAAATCATTTATAACAATCAAAGATAATAGCAGTATATGTGAAGATCAACAACAGACTAATAGAAAAGAGCACTGAGATGGTGACAAGCCTTACCCAAAGATCCAGTAAGTTTCTTGTTTACATAATATAGGTAGCTTGTCACCACCTCTTGGTGGTCTCCTGACCTGTTCTATAGCCTGCCATCTAAATGTGCTTACATTCTGATGATGCAAATCAATGAAAATGTTTTGAGAGTGCAGAACATGCCCGCTCATTTTAAATGTATGACAAATGCTCTCTGATACATTTGCCAACCTCTCTTGTAGTCCTGCCTGTGTACTGTTTTTTACACTTAGTGCACTCAATTATGTATACTACAAAAATGCTCTTACAGTTAACACACCCTTTTGTTGGAAACTCCTCTCCTGTGACATGGGACCTAAATGTATTGGATACATTTATGTAATCGCATGATGTACATGCCTTCTTCCCACATTTATAAGTCCCATTAAATTGCATCCAAGAACTGGCAGTACTTTTTTCAGTTCTTAGCATACTTGGAGCAAGAATGTTACCAAGCGTCACATTCCTTTTAGGAACAAACGTACATCCTTTTTATATAGTTTTTCTCAAACTCTTATCACCCATCAAAATTGGCAAGTTTTTCTTGACTATTTGGCAGACCTTATCATATTGATTAGAGTAAGAGGTGATGAATTTCGTTTTTTGTTGGTTAGATGGCTTTCCTACTTTTTGGGACCCACAACTCCATTTTAACAAGGTTTTTCTAAGTGTGTCCTGGCTTTCAAAGAAAGCCTTGTCAATCACCTTTTTAGGATAGCCTCTCTTAATCATCCTGTCTTTCAAATCTCTGCTCTCTACTTAAGTTTCCTCCATAGTGTAGTTTCTTTTAGCTTGTAAGAATTGACTCTTAGCTATGCCTTTAAAGACATGTTTCGGATGGCAACTACGAGCATGTAACAAACTATTGCCCAAAATGGGTTTTCTGTAAAGAGCAGAGATTATTTTACCTTCTCTCACATCTCCTGAGAGAGAAATGTCCAGAAAATTGATCTTATTTTTCTGCCATTCAGAAGTAAACTGTAAACCTACATTGTTGTTATTTAATGTAGCTACAAAATCACTGGCAGATTGTGAGTCAGAGGACCATACTATAAGCAGATCGTCTATAAATCTCACATACCTCACAATATGATCAGAAGGGGCAGTACTACCTCCATAGACGTGGGCCCTGTCCCACCAACTCATAAATAGGTTGGCATAGGAGGGGGCAAATTTGTCCCCCATAACAGCCCCATGTCTCTGGAGGTAGTAGCGTCCCTGGAACACAAAAAAAATTAGGTTCCAACAAGAATCTAACTATTCTTACAATCAAAGTCTTTGACTCAATGGACAAATCTGTGAGTAAATCCAAAAATTAAATAATGGCAGTTAAACCATGGATGTGTGGAATGGAGGAGTACAAAAAGACCACATCCAGCTGTACCCCTCCCTCCAAATCACAGATTCCACGAGTTGCAGCATATGTGGAGTATCCCTAAAATAGCTAGGTAGTAATTGTACTAAAGGTTGTAAAAAGTTATCAATCCACTAAGATAGTGGTTCCAGTAGGGATCCAATACCTGCTAATATAGGCCTCCCCTTTATGTTAGACAGACTTTTGTGAACCTTTGGGAGGTGGTGGAAAATATGGGTCACTGGTTGGCCATTTCCTGGTCCATCAAACCCCCCTCCACCCCTCATCCATTAGGTGGGACAATTCCCTAGTAAAGATTACATTTGGGTTCTTAGGCAAAACCAGGTATGTGTCTGTATCACTGAGTTGCCTTAAGGCCTCATTCATGTAGTCAACCCTGTTCATCACTACTACACTTCCACCTTTATCTGATTGTCTAATCACAATTTCCTTGTTCTTTTGGAGATTCAGCAAGGCTTCACATTCTTTAGTAGTAAGACTGGTGTCAGGCTGACTGTCTCTTTAAGGGCTACAATATCCTCTTCCCTCAGCACTATTTATTCTACACACACCCCTTCTCAGGTGCCTAATAATTTGTGTGTTTCCTGTGAACACATCTAAGCTCACCAGCTCAGCATCTGTTACCGGCTCAGCATACACAGAGAAGAACGCTTCCTAGAGCTAATATCAAAGCCTACGCTACTTATCCAGAGTTTTTCCTTCCTGCAGCAGGTTGCAGCTTCCAATGTTTTAGCTATCCATAGTCGAGTTTTTAAGGACTCCAGCTTACCTCTTTCGAAGACTAGACCTCACCTGACAAATCAGCTTTCACTTCTGAGAATACCGGACCGAGTTCAAACACCAATGGACTTACCTGGAAATCTCCGGTCTGTATCTTTCTGATCCATTGATCACTTATATATGTATTTGGAACTGTTGTTATTCCTGCAATATACAGGCTGTAGTGAACTTTACTAAAAGAGACCTTATTTAGTTCCGATAAAACAAGGTTACAGTGACCACGCCCACTAGCGTCACAGATATACCGGTACATATTTCAAAATAATTCCTGTCACAAGAGTACTGATACTTTGTCTACATTGCTAAGTATCTATTTACCTCCGCTGACATACAAACACACTTTACCAGGCAAGTACAGTTAATGTTGTTCTGCAGTTGTGATCCTCTAATCTTGTTGTGAAAAACTTAAAGATATTGATACTCTTACAATTGAGGGGGGCTAGAGTCTACCGACTTTGAGAGATCGGTAAGGTCTTCAACAACCCTTTGATGAAACACCTCTAGTAATTTACCCCTTGCCTGAGTGGAATAGAAATTAGACTTGGCTTTAAACCTGGGTTTAATTTTTGGAACCTGAGGCAACTCTTGGTCCCTGTTCTCACTATGTAGTTCCTCAAGTGTAACTAAGGTGCAGGTGTCTTCAAAAGATAAATGGTTGCTGGCTTCTGCCCTCATATTGGAAGATATTACCTCCTCATCATTTGGTAATTCACTTTCTAGAAAAAAAAATTTGAGGGTCAAATCGTTAATGTTTGGACTGATTCTGTTTCTTGTTATATCTCCTATTTTTATTTTTATTATTTGGAGGTTTGTCACTGTTCTCCTGGTTAAACCATGACCTATTCCTTTGCTTACATCGCCAAACATAGACAATTCCCAATGAGTAGTCTTTTTTATCTCTTAAAAACTTAGTATGTTTAGTTTGTATTACTAGTTTCTTAGACTCCTCTAGAGTTTGTTTAAAAATATGGTCAAACTTAGTATAAACCTCACAATGTGTAAACTTAAACATATCAGATATAATAGTGGCAATTTTCACTTTTACATCACATAACAATATATCCTTATATTCTATGAGGAGGGAAATAAGCTTTAAAGAACAATCTGTAAGGGCCTGATTCCAACGATCAATAAATAATTGATCCTTAATTTCTTAAGTTGGAAATGTATTAACCCTGAGAAACCTAGGGACCATTTTTAATGCTAGATATTTTGTCAATATCCACTTGTCCAACTTTAACTTTTGTTCTTTTAATGTTAGGTATTCAAAGTCCTGGTACAGATCTCCCAACTTAGTTTTAGGGGAATCATAATTGAACACATCCTCTAGATCCAGATTGTCCAAATTATCCTCATCGATATCCTTAAATGAGTATGTATTGTCCATGTTTTGTGTTTCTTCCATATTACTGGAACATTAGTCACACCAACAATTTGTGTAAACTTGTAGACTTGCTGAAGTTAATAAGACAAGCCTGTGGGTATATAGAGTTATAAAGTTGTTTCCAAACCAAATGTTCACTTGATAAGAACACCACTCAGAGGGGAAAGTTAATGATAATAGAGTAGAATAGTGGTGACATCCCCAGTAAGAGCATATGGTTTATCCCTTTACACGCTGTGTGCTGGACAATTGAAGTGCTATATTTGGCACCTTATCACTACGGCAGCCAGTGACACGTATGGTCCCCCTTTTTGCCAAATATGCTGGCTGACATTATATGCAATTAAGTGCATCTATTTAGATACTGACAAGCTTGTCCTTAAAGTTTTACCAGATATAAGGAAGCTGAATGACTCTTTGGCCATTTATCACCACTATTATGCTCTATTATTAATAAAGAGTATTATTACACATGTGCATAGAGCTACTAATTTCTATCATTGCTTGTGATATGTCACCTAGTACCAACTTTGTTTCAGCCACAGCAATCCAATAATCTTCAAGTTGCTTTACTGTCTCCGAAAATATTAACCCCACATTGTTTTTTTTTACAATTATTAACTTTAGCAAGCTCTGATATCAGAAAATGAGGATACACATCCCACTGTTGCTGTTGGTAAAGTTTACCAGTGTCAGATTTGACTCTATTTAGTAAGACTCCATCTATGTCGTGAGAAGATTTGCCCATCCAGGCTATTAATCTATGCTTTTCAGATATGGAATTAGGTAGGATCTGACCTCTCCATGAGACCAAAATGTGCCAAATGATCTGTAGTGAGATCTCTATGTCCCACTTGTATTCTGGGAGCTTTTATCAAATAATCTTCTTCCAGGCATTTTGGTATATTAGAACCCCTCCAGAAAAGGCTGGCCATATCCCTTCGAGCAGGGTCAGGTGAGTCCCTCACGGAAGATTAGCGGGGTGAAATCCTCCTTCATAAATAGCTGGTCAGGGCAAAATTGCTGATTTCTAAGATTTTAAATTTTATTATCTGTGATCAATTCAATTCTATGTAACATCTTATTCTCAAATTATTTCAAGAGGCCATGTATAGCAATGTAGACTTCCTCCACTTGTGCAGTCATACTCATACTGCTTAACTCGGATAACCGGAGAAGGGGTTCTAAGATCTCCAACATACTGGCCGCCGCCTATAGTCTTAGTGGTCTAGATCTAGGCAGAGAAGCAATCAATACAGCAAAACTTCAGTAAGGCATCAGGTATCCATAAATGATAGTAACAGGTACAGATTGTGTTGCTTCTAAGAGCCTGATAATGTAAAGAGTTGTTTATCTTTCTGTGTGAAGTTATGGAAGTGAAGAAGAGACACCTACATTGCAAAATAATGCTCAAAAAAGTCCCCAAAGATTTGGTGAGATTTCTCTCCATGTCAGCGAGTTTTTGATCATCAAGCGCTAAGATATAACTAGTAAATTAGTTAGAGCTCTTTCCCAGCTTAAGATATCGTGACCAGTCATGGTCACCACCTAGAAATACCCTCCAAAATGTGTTTTTAATAAAAACAGTAATTGTGAAGATTCTCTGTGTCAAACTATATATCATATTTTTGTATTATTTTTAAGCAATAAGATATAAAATGCCTTACTGAATATTATTACTATTATGTTTGTTGTATTGCTGTGTATTGTATATACTATCCATTTAAAATATTATTATTATTAATAATAATAATAATAATAATAATAATAATAATAATAATACTATGTTTATTTTTTAGGCTTATCTTTGTTATCTCCATATATTATTACTCTGCTAAGCTTTATTATACATTTCTATTTTGCAGAGAGTTGAGTTTTTCTGTATTCACGATACATAAGAAGTGAATAAAGTTCTAACAATTCAAATATTAGCACAACCTTTGAGCTAATGTTGATTTTTTTCTGTTATACTTTTGTATTTAGCTGTTTTTGCTTTTGCAGTAGCTACATCAAGAAAGTTTTTCATTAGGTTCAATTTTCACCAGGTAACATATTGTGTTCTAAACACAATTGCCTTTAGATGTACCCTTAATTTCTAGGATGTTACATTTAATCAACATTGAATTAATCTCCTGCATTTGTAATATTAAAAAGCCACCCTTCATGTATTTCATTTTAAGAATTAAAAGTGCTATTATATTCCCCAAATTCTTCCAAAATTACATTTCTCAGTGAAAGGTGTAATATTTATTATACAAGCATACTTGCTTGTTGCTACCAGTTTCTCAGCCAAAACCACTTTAAATGATTGTTTTTCTAATAATACAAACAGATCAGTTAGTACATCCTAGGCTCCGCCAAATATCCCAGTATCATGTTGTGTAAATGGAGAGCAGGAAGAACTCATTGGTGTCATGTTGCAGGAAATAGTTGAATTCTTCAGTCTCTTTTAGTGAGCTGTAACTGACTCCAAAACCTGTCTTACTTAGGAACCGGAATACAGAGAACAAGACAATTTTAGAAGAAAAAAAATCTAATTGCAGAACAGTTGACTTAATTGGTGCCAGTTTGGCACACAATGGGAAGGAAACAGTGTTTGGATCTGATGGCACCCTGGGGAGATATAACCTTGCAGTAGGTCACAAAGCTCTGAGGGACAGATTGTTTCATGAGAAAAACTGTGAGACTAATCTGGATTAACCCTCTATCTGTCAAGCACTGTTAGAGATAATCACATTGGACCTACCAAGGGTTAAATAGAGTAAACCGAAATGTCACCAAAACAAATATATTGACTGATAAGGTATGATTTTACTAGGTTGAATTCTACTGCATTCTATAAATATGTCTCTCTGCTGTGTTGTTTTATTTCATACATATCACCAAAAATTGACAGTTTCTGTAGATAACTAATCAAATTGCCACCATCATTAAGAGAATTATCTATAAGGACAGATGGGAAGTATGTTTTGATGAAAAAAGAAACACTAAATATAGCATTTAAGCCTAAATATGTAGTAGTAAAACAAAGAAAAATAGCTTGAGAAATTATATATTTGGTTGAAAACCAAAGAAATAGACATAGGCTTACCCAGATTATATGACAAAGTGTAGGAATGAACAAGGCATGAGGAGGTTTTTTTTTTTTTTTTTTTTTAAAAAGTGTTTATATTTGGGTAATTATGTCCTCATTTGCCACTATGGATATTGTATCTAACTTTATGACTCAGTCATATAATTGTTGAATTATATGATTCATAATCAAAAAATATGAATCAAACCCAAATACTTATTTTTTATTATTATTTTTTAAGTATGTGTAGTAGTTTTGAATACAAATCATATATGTGACTACAATACTGTAATATGTTTTCCCACAATTAAATACTTGAAATTTACATTCAGGTCTAAAAAGATGTTTCAGTGCTAAGACACAAACACACACACACACACACAACATAGGATTAATGACAAGACTATGTTAACCTCATGTTTCTGTCTATTTGTTTCTATCTAAAATGTTCTGTTAAAGGGATGCGAAACCCAGATTTTTTTTCTTTATTGATTCAGATAGAACATGCAATTTTAAGGAACTTTCTAATTTACTCTTAGTATCAATTTGTCTTCATTCTTGCTATCTTTATTTGAAAAGCAGCAATGTAAAGCTAAGGAGCCGGTACATTTTTGGTTCAGCACCTGGGTAGTGCTTGCTGATTGGTGGCTAAATATAGCCACCAGTAAGCAAGCACTATTGAGGGTGCTGAAACTTTAGTGGGCCGGCTCCTAATCTTTACATTCCTGCTTTGCAAATAAAGATAGCAAGAAAGCACAAAAAAATTGATAATAGGAGTAAATTCAAAAGTTGCTTAAAATTACATACTCTATGTGAATGAAGAAATACAAAAATTGAGTTTGGTATCTCTTTAAGCTTTATCATAGCTTTATTGTATTATTTTTTTTTAAATGAAGAAATTATATTCCATCATATATACCAGCAATTTTCTATTTTGTGCAACATGACCAAAAATTTTCTGAGTGTATTATTTTTGAAAACTACAATAACTTTATAGAGGATTAAAGGGACATTAAACACTAAATACATGCTAGATAGAATGATGCATTCAAAGAAAAGATTAGTCCATGACTAACATGTAGATGTATTTTTTAAAGTTTCATTAGTTGTTTAAAAAGTGACAAAATAAGTGTAAAGTTTTAGTGTCTATAAAACACTGGGAGCTGCCATGTTGTAACTTGTGTTACCTTCTCTGCTGTGGCCAATTAGGGACCGTTATAAATAGGTCACTAGAGTGTGCAGCCAATGGTTGTGCTGGATTTAACAGTGTTCTGCACTTCCATTTCTAACAGGAACTGAAAAGCTCACAAGTTCAGAATGGAATTACAGGCAAAGAGGACAAAATAAATAATGAAAGTATATTGCAGAGTTGTTTTATATATACAATTCATCATTTTATATTGCCATCTCAAAGTGTTTAATGTCCCTTTAACAATTTTATAAATAAATATGTACATATAAACATGAATATAGGAGGAAAGGAGACATAAATGAAAAGTAAGTACATAGGAAAATCAAATGGAAAGATATAAATGATAATAAAAACAAGTACAAATAAAAAAGAAAATATAGCCATAGGCAGGGCAAAAGGAACTGTAAGTAAATTCCATATAATGTTGTTGGGTTACGTGATATTAAATCCTGCAGGCTTTAAAATAAATATTATAGAGTAACAGATGGTAAGATAATGTTTTAGAACTTTTTACTAAATCTTTAAAAAAATATAAAATATTTTTGAACTATATTAATGAAAATCTTTTGTGTACGTCAGCTTAAAGAAATTAAAAGCTACAACCAACTGAAAAACTTTAAGAAGAAAAAAAGGGTTGGTAATTTCAGAATTTGAGTCACTAACACAAGTAAATTACTAGCCAGCAAAGAAACACTGCTTTAATATTCAATAGGTCAATTATCAAGATATGTTTTGTAGGATATAAATTATAAAAGGTTATGGTATTTTGACCTTCAATTGTAGTGTCCTGGATCAAAAGTACCAATGGAAATAAGATGCAGGAACAGAAGGTTATTTTAGAAAACAATTATATTGTAAGTATAGAATTTACTGGATATTTGAAAAGCTACTATGAAACAAATGTGACCTTTAAAATAGAAGGTTGTTGAAATCTATTTTGATCTATGCTCACCTACCTGCCTATCCACCTTTCTCAAAATGTCAATCTTCTAAGGAGAAACTAGTTAAATCAGAAATTGGATTCCTTGTAGGCAGAAGCTGGTGGCCAAAGGTTTGCATGACAAATTTAATTTCTTGTATGAAATTGGTATAGCATTAATATATGGTGATCAGTTGCTTTTGGGTGATACTATTCTTTAATACTTATGTTTTAAATTACCCTGATGGTTTATTTCTTTCAAAATAAATGATCCCCTAGTTTTTTTGTTGTTGCTTTTTTTGTGTTTTAAAAAAAAATATATATATATAAATCTTTATTTGCATTATTACAATTATATACACCATTGTGCCACTAATAAGACAGAATGTGTAAAAAGAAAACATCACCCTCACAAAATTAACAGCACATTTAAAAGGTTTTTGATCTGCTAAAGGTTTGCAGGTGTGTAGTCTTATACATAGTATTAGCACCTAGATGCTAGTTATATGCAACCTCACATGGAACAAAAGAACATTTTATTGACTGTTCTCATTATCTGCTTTCCATTACTACATGTTGCTTTTTTTTATAAATTCATCATAACTAAACATTTTTCTCATTTGTTTTTTGTTATATCAAGAACAACTACACAGACTCCTAAAGAACTATAATGACTGAATTATTTATTGTAGAGTTTGGTCTATTTCAACCCTTTAAGAAACCTGTGCAAACTATTTTGCTTATGTTTTCATGGGGTTTTAAAGGTTGAGGAAATTCTAATCCATAAGAAAACCTGGTTTTCAAATGTTTTTCTCTTTAACAAGAAATATGTGTGTAGCAACCAATCATCAACCATCTCCCAGTAGTGCATTGCTGCTCCTGAGCATACGTAACCATGCACAAAAAGATATAACAGAAGAAAATTGAAACTTCTCTTAAAATTGTTCTGTGTATCTGAATGGTGAAATCGTTTTGAGTGTTTTCAAAGTTTTTTTTTATTTATGCCATGTTAATAAAATTGATCATTTAATTTTTAATCAAACACTAGATCTATAATATAAATAATAACATTTCTAGGTAATGACATTTGTACATAATTAAAACAAATACTTAGAATGATTGTTCATTTATTAAAGGGACAATCTAGTCAAAAATAAACTTTCATGATTCAGATAGGGCATGCAATTTTAAAAAAACTTTCCAATTCACTTTTATCATCAAATTTGCTTTGTTCTTTTGTTATTCTTTGTTGAAAGCTAAACCTTGGTAGGCTCATATGCTAATTTCTAAGCCCTTGAAGGCCGCCCCTTATTTCAGTTACAAATGAGAGGGCACTGATTGGCTAATATGCAAGTCTGTCAAAAGAACTAAAATAAGGGGTCAGTCTGCAAAGGTATACAAGGTAATCACAGAGATAAAAAGTGTATTAATATAACCGTGTTAGTTATGCAAAACAGGGGAATGGGTAATAAAGGAATTATCTATCTTTTTAAACAATAACAATTCTGAAGTAGACTGTCCCTTTAATGTATTTAGTTGTTTGAACATTTTAAAAATGGTCATTATAAAACTATGTACAATTATTAAAATGCTGATGCAATATATCTTTAATAAATATTCCTTTTTCATGTAATCAGAGAGACCTTACTATTTTGCTGTGTTTTATTAGGTAAAGCCATTCTGTTTGTTATTATATCTTTGCTTTACCTATAAAGTTTCCATTCATACTTTTATTGTACCATGTTTACCCAACCGATGATAACTGGAAAAATTAGCATAGATAGCATTGTATGCAGCCCCTAAAGCATCATAAAGCCCAAAATTTGCAAACCATTTTACAAGCCTCTAATTTACTTCAGTCTCCCAGATTTGCAAACCAGCTTAAACGCCTCTATTTTACATAAATTTCCCAGATTTACAGACATGGGGGTCGATCCGATATAGATCGTAGTTTGCGGCGCAAGCGAGGGAACCCGCGTCGCCCGCAGTTTCAGCTTGCAACTCGAGCTATCCCATATACTGCGCCGTCAGATGCTAAAGTGCCATAAGTCAGATAAACCAGCGATGTCCAGAAATCTGCGCAAGTACAAATTTCTGGCGTCGCCAGTGACTTGCGGCACGTTAGAAACTGCCGGCGCCTACAATCAGATTCAAGTTCAATCTGATTGGCTGATTGGTTCAGCCAATCGGATTGAACTTGAATCTGATTGGCTGATTCAATCAGCCAATCAGATTTTTCTACCTTAATTCCGATTGGCTGATAGAATCCTATCAGCCAATCGGAATTCGACGGACGCCATCTTGGATGCCGTCATTTAAAGGAACCTCATTCGTCTGGAAGTCGTCGTGCCGGATGGATGCTCCGCGGCGGAGGAGCGAAGAAAGAAGATTGAAGATGCCGATTTGCTTGAAGACATCGCTGATGGAAGAAGACTCTCTGCCGCTTGCTTCAAGACATCTCCCGGATGGAAGAAGACTTCACTGCCGCTTGCTGGAAGACATCGCCCGGATCGGATGAGGCGTTCTGCCCGGCGGGGTGAATACAAGGTAGGGAGATCTTCAGGGGGGGTAGTGTTAGGTTTATTTAAGGGGGGTTTGGGTTAGATTAGGGGTATGTGGGTGGTGGGTTGTAATGTTGGGGGGTGGTATTGTATAGTTTTCTTTGGGGCATGCCCCCACAAAAGGCCCTTTTAAGGGCTCGTAAGGTAAAAGAGCTTTGAACTTTTTTAAATTTAGAATAGGGTAGGGAATTTTTTTTATTTTGGGGGTTTATTATTTTATTAGGGGCTTAGAATAGGTGTAATTAGCTTAAAAATCTTGTAATCTTTTTTTTATTTCTTGTAATTTAGTGTTTGTTTTTTTTGTAATTTAGTTTAGTTTATTTAATTGTATTTTTAGATAGATATTTGTAGTTTATTTAATTTATTGATAGTGTAGGTGTATTTGTAACTTAGGTTAGGATTTATTTTACAGGTAATTGGGTAATTATTTTAACTAGGTAGCTATTAAATAGGTAATAACTATTTAATAGCTATTATACCTAGTTAAAATAATTAACAATTTACCTGTAAAATAAATATAAACCCTAACATAGCTATAATGTAATTATTAATTACATTGTAGCTATCTTAGGGTTTATTTTATAGGTAAGTATTTAGATTTAAATAGGAATATTTTAGTTTATAATATGAATTAGATTTATTTAATAAGAATTTAGTTAGGGGTGTTAGGGTTAGATAGAGTTAATATAGTTTATATAAATACTATAGTAACTATATTAACTATATTAACCCTAATATAATTAGGGTTAATATAGTTAATATATATATATAATGTAATAACTATATTAACTATAATATACTTAGGGTTAATATAGATAATATAGCTGGCGGCGGGGTAGGTAGATTAAATTAGGGGTTAATAATTTTAATATAGATGGCGGCGGTGTAAGGGGTTCACATTAGGGGATGGATCAGTTAGATGGTGGCGGCTTTAGGGGCTCACAGTAGGGGGTTAGTTTATGTAGATGGCGACGTTTTAGGGGTTAAATACTTTATTATGGATTGCGGCGGGGGATCGCGGTTGACAGGGAGATAGACATTGCGCATGCGTTAGGTTTATTTTAGCAGATTGCGGTTGACAGGGAGATAGACATTGCGCATGCGTTAGGTGTTAGGTTTATTTTAGCAGCCAGTTTAGGGAGTTACGGGGCTCCAATAGTCAGCGTAAGGCTTCTTACGGCTGCTTTTTGTGGCGAGGTGAAAATGGAGTAAGATTTCTCCATTTTCACCACGTAAGTCCTTACGCTGTATATTGGATACCAAACTGCGCGGGTTTGGTATACCTGCCTATGGCCCAAAAAACTACGGGCGACGGCAGAAATATACGCGCGTAACTTCTAGGTTACGCCGTATATAGGATACCAAACACGTGCAAATATTGGCGTCGCCAGCTTTTGCGGGCGACGATTTTTATCGGATCGACCCCCAGTTTTTAAGCCTCTAATTTACTTCAGTCGACCAGATTTGCAAACCATCTTAAAAGCCTCTATTTTACATAAATTTCCCAGATTTGCAAACCAGTTTTCAAGCCTCTAATTTACTGCAGTCTCACAGATTTGCAAACCAGCTTACAGGCCTCTAACTTAAAGGTACACTAAACCCAATTTTTTCTTTCATAATTCAGATAGAGCATGGAATTTTAAGCAACTTTCTAATTTACTCCTATTATCATTTTTTTCCTTCTCTTGCTATCTTTATTTAAAAAGCAGGAATGTAATGCATAAGTGTCGGCCTATTCTTGGTTGAGAACCTGGGTTATGCTTGCTTATTGGTGGCTAAATGTCAGCCACCAATAAGCAAGCACTATCCATGGTGCTTAACATAAAATGGTCAGGCTGCTAAGCTTTACATTCCTGCTTTTTTAAATAAAGATAGCAAGATACCAAAGAAAAATTGATAATAGGAGTAAATTAGAAAGTTGTTTAAAAATGTTATGCTCTATCTGAATCATGAAAGAAAAAAATGTGGGTTTAGTATCCCTTTAAATCAGTCTCCCAGATTTGCAAACCAGATCCCTCCATTCAAGATAATGGGTGGAATTATTTCTTATATCCAATGGGCTATTTTGGAATTTTTTTCTACCTCATGTGTTATATTCCAATTTACTCTCATACCTCTACTCTGTTTTAAGCAACCACCCCTTTATACTTTATTACCAGTAATGTTTACCTTAAGTTTCTCTTCTTTTACAGTCTCTAAGTTATTATCAGTCTCCCAAATTTGCAGAACCTTCTAACAGGCCTCTAACTAACATCAGTCTCCCAGACTTGCAAGCACTAGCCCACCACTTCCAAACCAGGTGTTTTCCCTAATATATAGCACCTCTTAACAGTAATCAGGTGCAGCTGTCACTAATGCTCTAGGATAGAAAAACTACATCACATTCACAGCCTCTATACTGACACTCTTCCACATTCTGCTAAACTTTTCCAAACCTCATTTGCTCACTTACCACACAATTTCTTTCCTTAAAGGGCCATAATACCCAAATGTTGAAACACTTGAAAGTGATGCAGCATAGCTGTAAAAACTGACTAGAAAATATCACCTGAACATCTTTATGTAAAAAAGAAAGATATTTTACCTAAAAAAAATCCTCAGTAGCCACATCCCATTGTTAAGGACTTCTAAGCAGCAAATCAGTATGTCTGTCCCGGGACAGCTGAAGGATTGAGCGTTGTGCACTCTCATGTTATTTCCCTATTCAGTGTAATGAAGTTTACTATGAAATCTCATGAGAGTTAAGTGAAATCTCATGTGATCACAGTAAAAGAGTTCATGACCTCAGCACTGCTGATGCTGATTGGCTGCTGTTCATTTCTTCATATTATTTTTTTTTTTTTTTTACCTGCAGCTGAGCAGCATTAAGTATAAAGGCTATGACACACTGCAAGCGGAGCGGCGCGCAGAGTGTAGATGCGGCTGTGCGTGCTCAGTGTGTCCTGCCTTTTCATCTCTGAGCACTCTGCTGCGTCAGGTCGTATAGCTGAGTGCTCAGAGATGAAATATCTGAACTTCAGAAGCGATGCGACGTGAAGCGAAGCAGCTGCTGCGCATCGCATCGCTTGGAGTGTGTCACAGCCTTAACTTTTTTTTTTTCATAATCAAAGTTTTTTTATTAAGGTATTTAGCAATACAACTTTCACAGCATTAAGTCACAGATATTACCTCATGATATGAAGACAAGCATTTGTTGAATTTAAAAGAAAAAATACAAGAGTAACCTCAAGGTTTACATGTCAAATTACACAAATACAACTCCTGATACTTATCATGAACTAAATATATGAGCTCAAACTAGAGGGTCGTATTTCGAGTGGAGGCCTATGATATCTATTGTTAGGGTTAATATGGCATACCATAATTCTAGTGTAACACAGTTTTCAATATTGCTGGTCTTGCAATGATACCTTACAATTTTTATTTTATGCAAGTTACTGTAGTACTTCTTTATCATGAAATAATGCCTAATAAAATGATACTTTAAATTGAACTGTATAACATAATAACAAACTACCTTAACTGAGAGGTTAGGCGGATTAGTACCGCTGGTATATTCACCTATATGGGTGAATGCTAACTAGGTGAAATAGTTGGTCTTTTTAAAACATAGCTATGGAGTAACTACTGCTCCAGTCACTCATGGACCAGCAAAACTGTATGCCTTATGTAGAATGGTAGTCACATATAAGCCACTTATGGGCCTCTTGATAAATTATTACTCTGGCATCTGAGAATATTAACATATAGGTACAATGTGTATGGGATATGTAATCCTACAATTGATTAAGGGAAGGCAAGAGCCTATAATCCAAGTAGGTTAAACAGAGTGAAAATAGTAAAACTTGTGAGGTGGAGAGGGGAGAGTAAGAAAGTGGAGGCACATGGAGGTGTGTATAGCACCCTCGTTATTTCACTATTCAAGGTGGAATCTAAGAAGAGTAGTATGAGGGGACTGATAAGACTAAGTGAGGGAGTAGCCACCAGTACTGACAAAGAGAAGAAGGGTTTTTTTTTCCAGATCTAGTAGATAAGTGTCTATAACCCTAATCCTGACTATGTCCATGATGTAGTTGTGTTAGTAACAAGTAACCACATTATTATAGTGGATCAATAGAGCTAATAATCAACACGAGCCCCTCCCCTACTCTCACCAAGTATGGTTATAGCTTCTTTATAAATATGCTGTGACATGCACTGAGTCTTCTAAATATATAAATACAAAACATCCTGCTGCTGATACTTGCTAGACAAAACCCACCATCTCGGCCACTGACAGTGGTGGTTACCAGAGTAAGCAGGATGTTACCTATTGCATAAGAAGGTATACATTAAAAGGTGGGCATTCTTGCATGTGTAACCTTGTTATAGAGAGACTTGTATTCTGTAAGGCTAAGGATCTATGTAGTGATTATGAAGAACCAGAACAACAGAATGTAAGCAATTAAACCTATTAACCTGGATATTACAGCAGGGGGGTGACTGAACTGTAGGGTATGTGGGTAAGGAGTAGACAGATAAGGGGTGTAGCTAACGTGGTCTAAGGTCACAGACAGCATTAGGAAGTGTTCTAAGCATAACCCCTTTACGTGCAAGCAAATTCCACATCTCAATATTATTAATGTCAGTACAGGTGACTGATTAATACATATAAGTGAGCATGCTAGCATAATCATCAAGACAAGTCCATGCCCACAATGGAGAATCAGGAAACTAAGATCAACCACAAGCAAATAAAATATCAAACTATGTATCTTGCTTAATGCAAAGTCAAAACATCTTATACATGTCATTATTGGGGATAGGAAAATAAGTAGAACAGGGGTGAAGTAAAGTTTCGACGGGTTTGGCCTCAGCCTAGGTTACATATCGTGAATCCAGTTAGTGGCAGTCATATAATTAAGGAAGGAACCAGATCCCTTGAAACTGTTGGAGGGGACATCCATATATATATATATATGATACTAGCAGTACAGTCCCTTGTGAGAGGTACTGTAGAGAGTCTAGTTTATGGAGAATATGTGAAATTACCCCACTCCAGTCCTTAAGCTGGTTCTGTGCCCTGGAATATGTGGTAATTGCTTGACAGGGCTATAATAGATAAGGAAAAGGCCTCTTTTGTCGGAGCTGACCTGGACCTTCAAACCCAGTGTGGGGGCCAACAGTGGTTGTACTGAGAATAGCCTGAGAAGGCTCATGGTGCCGGCAGAGTGCTTTTGCTCCGTCAGAAGCAGCTGATGTCGAGGTTCCTGACTGTACCGCCGCGGCCTCTGACTATCTCTTGCGACACCATCTCTCTGCATCTCATTAAGAGTGATGATAGCGGTAACCGCATATACACCCCGGATCGAGAACTCCGGAGCTTGAAGAGGTGTCGGGAGCACATCGGCTTGCGGTCTGTATGAGGGTCTAGATGTTATGTCCTTCTCATGCAAGACAGGAACATGTGGGTTGTCACCTGGGAGTTTGCGGGGATCCCCATGTGCGCCAAAGCTTTCGGCAATATCTTTAGAGAGCTGGGCAAAGTTTTCATCCATTGAGATGCTCAGATCTGAGATCAGTCTGCACAGAATAGTCTCAAAGTTTTGCATACTTGGGTTGGTGTAGAATCTTTGCAACTGTTAATATGTACCTACACAATGGTCTATAATGCCACGGGGGGGGGGGGAAGAGGATGGTGAGTATGTTAGGTAGGCCGCTGCCCTGAAATTGGTCTGGAATAAAGTAATGTTGCCATATATACTGCAGATTTTCGTATGGTTCAGTTCAGCAAAAGATAGGGGTTAAGATATAGCAGTTTATAAAGGTGTTGCTGATAAATCCCCTGGATTAATTTGGAAAAATATTTGGAGCTCTGCTGCAGTTTCAAGATGTGCGACCGACCAGGACAGCGGCTAGGACATGCCCCACAGCCTTAACTTTATACACAGAACTTACTCTGCTGAGCTGAGGAAGTTGTGAGGTAAAATATCTTCCTTTTTTAAATAGAGATGCTCAGGTGATATTTTCCTGTCAGCTTTTTACAGTTATACTGCATCAGTTTCAAGTGATTTAGCATATGAGTATTATGTCTCTTTAATGTTCCCTATGTAATCATTCATTCTTAGATCATCCTACCTTATATCAGACTTATTTCCTTTCTACCTACCTTCTGTGTCTATTCCCTCTCCTTTAGATTGTAAGATTAGATACACTCCACCTGCAGGCTACTTTGTATGTAAGTGATCTACTAGTGATTGTGCTCAAGGGCAGAACATTCTTCTCAATTTGTATAACTTAGATAAATAAATTATTACACTGTTTGTTACACTCCTTACAAGTGTAACTTGTTGTACATGGATGTGTATGTAATGCATTCCACTAATGTTTTGAACTTTGTAAAGAACTGCACAGTCTGTTACACATACACATATATACATATTTATATATATACATACACATATACAGGGCTTTTGTATGTGTGGGTACTCACCGGTACTGAGTACTACCACCTCTGCCAACTCATGACAGGTAATGTTTATAATCATCATGTAAATACTCTAGTTTTCAAAAGAAGGGGCTGCAACATATATCAAACATTGTAAATAACGTTGTCCCTTTCCTTTTCTCAAAGTTACTGAGCATAATATATCAATCAATAATCAGTGAGCACCTTTTCTTGAGTTGCACCAAGTGCTTGAGCTAGAACACATGAAATATCTGAACTGGCTATGGGTTTGTTGAGTGTCACGCTTGACTGCCTGTTAGAAATATGGCTAAATCAAAAGAATGGTCCGAAAAGTTAAGAGAAGAGATCATCGCCCCTCACAAACAAGGAACAGGATACAAAAAGATAGAAAAGTATTTGAATGTACTAGATACACCGTTGGAAGCATAGTTTGCAAGTTCAAAGTTAAATGAACAGTAGTTACACTACCTTGACGGGGCAGAAAAAGGAAGCTATCAATGGCTGCAACCAGATTTCTGAGAAGGCAGGTTGTGAAAAACCCTTGAGTGACTGCAAAAGACCTGCAGCAAGACTTGGTGGCAACAGGCACTAAGGTTTAAACTTGCACAGTAAGAGGCATACTAAACGCAGAAGGTTTCCATGCCAGTACTCTAAGACGTACACCACTACTGACCCAAAAGCACAAGAAAAGTCAGCTCCAATATGCTCAAAATCATATAAATAAGCCACAGAAGTTTTGGGATTCTGTTTTGTGGAGCGATGAAAGAAAACTGGAACTTTTTGGCCCGATGAATCAGCGGCATGTCTGGAGGAAGAATAATGATGTATAGGCTGAAAAGAACACTCTGGGGCCTATTTTTCCAACGGGCCGCCAGCAGGGGGGTGTCAATCAACCCAATTGTACTCGATCGGGTTGATTTCCAGCATTTCCTGTCTGCCTCATCAGAGCAGATGGACAGGGTTATGGAGTAGCGGTCTTTAGACCACTGCTTCATAACGGCTGTTTCTGGTGAGTCTGAAGACTCGCCAGAAACACAGGACCACAAGCTCCATTCGGAGCTTGATAAATGGGCCCCTCTGCCTTCAGTTAATCATGGTGGTGGCTCTGTGATGCTCTGGGGCTGCTTTGCATCCACTGGCACTGGAGACCTGCAGCATGTGGAAGGCAAGAGGGATTCATTGAAGTATCAGGATATCTTAGGAGAAAACGTCATGCTGTCTGTGAGGAAGCTTGGACGTTATTGGACCTTCCAAAAGGATAATGATCCAAAGAATACCTCAAATTCCACCAAGGCTTGGTTGCAGAAGAAGTCCAGGAAGATTTTACAGTGGCCATCACAGTCACCTGACAGGAACCCTATAGAAAATCTCTGGTGGGATTTGAAGAAGACAGTTGCAGCATGCAAACCCAAGAATATTACTGAACTGGAGGCCGTTGCTCATGAGGAATGGGCTAAGATTCCTCAGGAACTCTGCTAGAAGCTGGTGTCTATCTATGGATCTCGTTTGCAGCAGCTCATAACTAAGTACTAAAGATGTTTGCCATGAAGGGGTTTAATAATTTTGAGACTGCAGAATTCATTAAAAGTTGCATTTTCAGTTGAATTTGGGGAAACAACTTGAAGCATTCGCTGTGTTGTGCTATTTCAATTACTTTTGTTTGATTAGTTAATTGCAAACAGCTGAAAGTCTGTACATTTTGACAATAAACCTGATTTGCAATGGAGGTTGCATAATTTTGATAACAACTGTATACTAAAAGATTCTATCCTTAAGTATAGGCTATAGAAAAGCTGTGTAAACATAGCCAGCAAAATAAATAACACTCTCAGTGGGGGTTAGGTTAGATAAGTAATACAATGATAACTTTGAAATTATTACAAAGTGTTGGGCTTTGGTATACAGATAATATAAAGAAATGTGTACAAAAAGTGATCAAATAAGAAGATCTGATTTCTGTGCAAATTCAATCCATTTTAATGGGTTGTGGTTTCACATATCAAAACTAGCTGTTTCATATATAAAAATAAACCTAAATAAACTATTTCTTATACATTTTATACTCTGCAGCTGGTACTATCTGCAGACTCAAACCCAGATTGCCTCCTCCAAATAAGGCAAATTGTGGATGGAGTTATTGATAGATAAATGCAGTAAAAAGATGTTAATTAACCTTGCATGATTCAGATAGAGAATGTCATTTTAAAACACTTTTGAATTCACTTAGGCCTAGATTTGGAGTTTTGTCGGTAAAGACCCGCGTAGCTAACGCCGGCTTTTTTCTGGCCGCACCATAAAAATAACTCTGGTATTGAGAGTCCACATAAAGGCTGCGTTAGGCTCCAAAAAAGGAGCGTAGAGCATTTTTAACGCAGCTTCAACTCTCGATACCAGAGTTGCTTACGCAAGCGGCCAGCCTCAAAAACGTGCTCGTGCACGATTCTCCCATAGAAAACAATGGGGCTGTTTGAGCTGAAAAAAAACCTAACACCTGCAAAAAAGCCGCTTTCAGCTCCTAACGCAGCCCCATTGTTTGCTATGCGGAAACACTTCCTACGTCTGCACCTAACACTCTAACATGTACCCCGAGTCTAAACACCCCTAACCTTAAACTTATTAACCCCTAATCTGCCGCTTCCGCTATCGCTGACCCCTGCATATTATTATTAACCCCTAATCTGCCGCTCCGTAAACCGCCGCTACTTACATTATCCCTATGTACCCCTAATCTGCTGCCCTAACATCGCCGACCCCTATATTATATTTATTAACCCCTAATCTGCCCCCCACAACGTAGCCTCCACCTGCCTACACTTATTAACCCCTAATCTGCCGACCGGACCTGAGCGCTACTATAATAAAGTTATTAACCCCTAATCCGCCTCACTAACCCTATAATAAATAGTATTAACCCCTAATCTGCCCTCCCTAACATCGCCGACACCTAACTTCAAACAGTAACCCCTAATCTGCCGACTGGAGCTCACCGCTATTCTAATAAATGTATTAACCCCTAAAGCTAAGTCTAACCCTAACACTAACACCCCCCTAAGTTAAATATAATTTAAATCTAACGAAATTAATTAACTCTTATTAAATAAATTATTCCTATTTAAAGCTAAATACTTACCTGTAAAATAAATCCTAATATAGCTACAATATAAATTATAATTATATTATAGCTATTTTAGGATTTATATTTATTTTACAGGTAACTTTGTATTGATTTTAACCAGGTACAATAGCTATTAAATAGTTATTTATTTGTAGGAATTGTATTTAATTAATTTATTGATAGTGTAGTGTTAGGTTAATTGTAGGTAATTGTAGGTAGTTTATTTAATTAATTTATTGATAGTGTAGGTTTAATTGTAACTTAGGTTAGGATTTATTTTACAGGTAATTTTGTAATTATTTTAACTATTTTAGCTATTAAATAGTTCTTAACTATTCAATAGCTATTGTACCTGGTTAAAATAAATACAAAGTTACCTGTAAAATAAATATAAATCCTAAAATAGCTATAATATAATTATAATTTATATTGTAGCTATATTATGATTTATTTTACAGGTAAGTATTTATCTTTAAATAGGAATAATTTATTTAATAAGAGTTAATTAATTTCGTTAATTAAATATATTTAATTTAGGGGGGTGTTAGTGTTAGTGTTAGGGTTAGACTTAGCTTTAGGGGTTAATACATTTATTAGAATAGCGGTGAGCTCCAGTCGGCAGATTAGGGGTTAATGTTTGAAGTTAGGTGTCGGCGATGTTAGGGAGGGCAGATTAGGGGTTAATACTATTTATTATAGGGTTAGTGAGGCGGATTAGGGGTTAATAACTTTATTATAGTAGCGCTCAGGTCCGGTCGGCAGATTAGGGGTTAATAAGTGTAGGCAGGTGGAGGCGACGTTGTGGGGGGCAGATTAGGGGTTAATAAATATAATATAGGGGTCGGCGGTGTTAGGGGCAGCAGATTAGGGGTACATAAGTATAACGTAGGTGGCGGCGCTTTGCGGTCGGCAGATTAGGGGTTAATAAGTGTAGGTAGGTGGAGGCGACGTTGTGGGTGGCAGGTTAGGGGTTAATAAATATAATACAGGGGTCAGCGGTGTTAGGGGCAGCAGATTAGAGGTATATAAGTATAACGTAGGTGGCGGTCGGCAGATTAGGGGTTAAAAAAATGTAATAGAGTGGCGGCGATGTGGGGGACCTCGGTTTAGGGGTACATAGGTAGTTTATGGGTGTTAGTGTACTTTAGAGCACAGTAGTTAAGAGCTTTATAAACCGGCGTTAGCCCAGAAAGCTCTTAACTACTGACTTTTTTCCTGCGGCTGGAGTTTTGTCGTTAGATGTCTAACGCTCACTTCAGACACGACTCTAAATACCGGAGTTAGAAAGATCCCATTGAAAAGATAGGATACGCAATTTACGTAAGGGGATCTGCGGTATGGAAAAGTCGCGGCTGAAAAGTGAGCGTTAGACCCTATTTTGAGTGACTCCAAATACCGGAGTTAGCCTAAAACCAGCGTTAGGAGCCTCTAACGCTGGTTTTCACGGCTACCGCCAAACTCCAAATCTAGGCCTCATATTTTAAAATGTGCTTTGTTCTCTTAGTATCCCTTGTTAAAAAATGAATACGCACATATCATACACTAGTGGGAGCTGCTGCTAATTGGTGCCTGCACACATTTGTCTCTTGTGATTGGCTAAATAGATATTTTCAGCTTCCTGTCAGTTGTGCAATGCTGTCCCTTCTGCAATGGATAACACAAGAATGAAGAAAATTTGATAATAGAATTAAATTGGAAAGTTGTTTAAATTGTATGTTCTATCTGATTTATAAAAGAAAATTTTGGGGTTTACTATCCCTTTAAGACGCGGCTTATATGTTATTCTATAGCAACACAACAGAAATCTCATGTAGTTACAAGGTGTTAAAAGGGACATGAAACGCAATTTTTTTCTCTCGTGATTTAGAAAGAGCATGCAATTTTATATAACTTTCTAATATACTTCAATTATCTATTTTGCTTCATTCTCTTGATATCCTTTGCTGAAAAGCATATCTAGATAGGCTCAGAAGCTGCTGATTGGTAGCTGCACATAGATGCCTTGTGTGATTGGCTCTCCCATGTGCATTGCTATTTCTTAAACAAAAGATATCTAAAACATGAATCAAATTAGATAATAGAAGTAAATTGGAATGATGTTTAAAATTGTATTCTTTACTTGAATCATGAAATAATTTTTTTTGGGGTTTAGTGTTCCTTTAAGTGTCCCTTTAACAACTTGGAGCTAAATGGTTAAATGTGTTGTGAAGTTCATTTTTTTGTTCTTGAATCTCAGATTTAGTATAAAAGAAAGAAGGCAACATGACAAAAACCTTACTCCATTTAATACACAGTGACCTTATCATGTGTTGTATGTAAAGCACAACAAAGGCAAACAAGTCATGGAATATAAAATATGGGAGGCAGAATATAATAGTTGATATACAGTATTTTAGGTAAATAGTAAAATGTTTATATGTTGATTAGATTGTGTTTCTAGGTAACCTACAGCATTTTCAAAACCATTTTGTTAAAAATGGTCCTTGACTTGCTCTTTCCTATCCCTTCAACATGTTTTTTTGCAGGCCTTGAGGATTGCAGCTTATGGGGCCGAATTATCATTGTGCGAGTGGACATGATCCAATATTGTGGATCATGTCCGCTGCACATCGATAAATGCTGATAACATACGCTCTCTGCATTTATCATTGCACCAGCAGTTCACAATACCGCCCCCTGCAGATTCGCGGCCGCTAGCAGAGGGTTTCAATCAACCCGATCGTATTCGATTGGGTTAATTTCTGGTGATGTCTGTCTGCCACCTCGAAGCAGGCACACAGATTATGGAGCAGCTTTAGACCGCTGCTTCATAACTTGTGTTTCCGGCGAGCCTGAAGACTCGCCAAAAACACGGGGTATCAAGCTCCATACGGAACTTGATAAATATGCCCCTACGTATGAAATGAGTTAGTGACAAGGGCTAATATGTTTTGTAGAGGACAGATACAATAGTTGTTGACAGTTCTATTCAACAGGTATTGCATTGTGCACATAGAGTGAATGGTTATTATAATGCCATCATTTAAATGCCCACATTAAAAATAATGACTCAAACATATTCTGCTTGAAGAGAATAGTAATTGTTTTGATAGTGCCTTTATTTATTTATAGACTGCTGTTGACATTTAAACAACAGGAAAATAAAGTTTAGTTATTGCCTTGGACCTGCTATTGGTCCTTAAAGGGACAGTAAATACCAGAATTTTTGTTGTTTAAAAAGGTAGATAATCCCTTTATTACCCATTCCCCAATTTTGCATAACCAACACAGTTATAATAATATACTTTTTACCTCTGTGATTACCTTGTATCTATGCCTCTGCAAACTGCCCCCTTATTTCAATTCTTTTGACAGACTTGCATGTTTAGCCAATCAGTGCTGACTCCTAGGAGCTTCACGTGCCTGAACTCAATGTTATCTATATGAAACACATGAACTAACGCCCTCCATTGATAAAAAAAAACTGTCAAAATGCTTTCATATTAGAGGCAGTCTTCAAGGTCTAAGAAATTAGCACATGAGCCTCCTAGATTTAGCTTTCAACTAAGAATACCAAGAGAACAAAGCAAAATTGGTAATAAAAGTAAATTGGAAAGTTGTTTTAAATTACATGCCCTATTTAAATCACAAAATATTTTTTTTTACTTTACTGTCCCTTTAATCATGACTAGGGATGGGCGAATGTTTCGCAACATTCGAAAAACGGCACAAATTTTAACACATTCGTTCGTTTGAATCGAATTTCGAATGTTTACATAACATTCTAACATTCGATTTTCTAATGTTCGGTTTAGAATTTTACAATTACATTCGAAAATATTATTTTCGAAAAATTCGAATTTAGATTGTAATAGTATTTCTAATGCTTTTTCTTTAAATGTAATATTTGAATTATGCAATATTCAACTTCGAAAAATTTGAATTTAGATTGTAATAGTATTTCTAATGCTTTTTCTTTAAATGTAATATTCGAATTATGCAATACATGTATTCGAATTCGAAAAATTCAAATTTAGATTGTAATAGTATTTCTAATGCTTTTTTTTTAAATGTAATATTCGAATTATGCAATATTCGAATTTGAAAAAATCGAATTTAGATTGTAATAGTATTTCTAATGCTTTTTCTTTAAATGTAATATTCGAATTATGCAATACGTGTATTCGAATTCGAAAAATTCGAATTTAGATTGTAATAGTATTTCTAATGCTTTTTCTTTAAATGTAATATTCGAATAATGCAATATTCGAATTCGAAAAATTCGAATTTATATTCGAATTCGAAAAATTCGAATTTATATGTTTGTAATAGTATTTCTAATGCTTTCTTTAAATGTAATATTCGAATTATGCAATATTCTATATGGAAACATTCGAAATGATATATTTGTATCTATTACGTATCAATTTACTAGATTCCCGCCCTACCACATGAACTATTGAACTTCTGAATAGTATTTGTTAAATAGAATGTTAAATTCGAAATTTCGAATGTGGACATTTGATATAATTATAAACATTCGAATTCGAAAGTGACATTCGAAAACTGTAAATAACATTCGATTTTCGAATTTTTAAGAATATTCGTTCTTATCGACATTCGGATTTAGAATTCGAATTTAGGTAATAACATTCGTTCTACATTCAAAATTCGAAAATTTACACATTCGCCCATCTCTAATCATGACATGAATAATTATTAAGGTCCGAATCATTATCTGCATTCCCTTGGACACTGATGTAGAGCAATCAAGGTCCCTTTTTAATCAGCAAGGCTAGAAATAAACTTTGGGCCAGATTACGAGGGGAGCGAAAAAAGTTTGCTTGCGAGTGATAAGGGGTTTATCATGGGGGTTTGCGCTCATTGGGCTTACCAATGGCATTATAAGTTTAAAGTAAACGCCTACTTCAGGATACCAGTAAAGTAACACACACCTACCAACTTTATTACTCCCCTCTTTCCCCTGAAATAAAAACACAACACCAAGTTGGGAGGAAGACCCGCAGGTCGCATTTATTCAAACGACTAGCTCGCGCTAGCAGGTTACTTAGTAACCAACAGCATATGTAAATATGCCGGCGCGCATGAGTCCCTATCCATAACTCCTACTTTGGGAGGTAGAGGCCTAAAATAATTCGGGATATGGCGAAGTCCCCCGGATGACTCCGCCCCATCAGGTGTTATCCAAGAGGGTTAGGATGATTTTATCCGGTCTGCCTTCTTGCGAGGAAAAGGCACCCTAGGCCCGGCCCTAGTGACGTCGTCTTTCCTCCAGCCTGACTAATCACTCCACCCCAAGGCTAAAAATTTAGGCCACTACCTCTCGCCGCTAGAGCAACTATAACTCCCACCCTTAAGGGGCCCAGCTCTTGACGGCCGAAAGAGCCGAATAAGAGGCTGGTGGAGGTCCAAACTTACAAACACGGGCTTACCTAAGGCTAGCTCGACTAAACCTACCCCTGCCGTGTTAACTAATGCCGAAATTCAGCAGCCACTCATGCCGCCTGCTAATTCTCTCGCAATAGGGAAGGGGGGGTGGGCAGCTCCAACTTCTAACAGAAAACCGGAGGAAAGAGGCAGAACCTTCCAGAACATCAGTTCTTAAACCCTGAGGTGAGTCATTCCCCTTGAGCTGCAACATTGTTGCAACTCCATCTTTCTCTTTACATTCCTATCCTTGCCAGACCACAGCCCTTGATACGTTCCATTTCCACTAGGGGTCACTACACTATCATAAAAGTGAATTTTAACCTCTTAACCTTCCCTAAACCTGGTGAAATTGCCCACAAAACACCTGGGGCAGTTAGTAGAGGCATCTGAGGCTGTTTTCTGTCCGTTTTTAAAAAAAAAATTCGGACGCTACACCAGGCCGCTTAGGAGAACCGGATCAATTCTCAGGAAAGGCCCCGGCTGCGGCCTACACCGGCACTAGTGAGCAGGCCAAAAAGGAAACATTTTACCCAGCAGCAACAGGATCCCTTCTGAGGGACACCAGACCACCATCAGCCCTGTGAGAGGTATTAATATTGGCTAAAACTCCTTTTAACAGAGTTTAAGGCACAGCACTTTCAGAAGCATCCCACGTGGCAGACTGTAAGCAGCAAGTTGCTTGCCTTAATATTAAGGGATACATAGCCCTGGACTGCTAGATTCAGCCTTTAACCTCTTATATTGACTTTTATTGAGATACAAGCTACAGTGACTGTTTCATTTTGATATTACTACATCAGCCCTACAGCCCTAAGGGAGGTGAATAGAAGCCATCATCTTATATCCTCATATATTTTGTTTTTGTGTACACTTAAAAGCATGTAGAGAGAAAATATATATTTTCTTCTTTTTTCTATGCCCTAGTGCTTTGCTCTGTGAAGGTATATATTACCCCTACACCTAGTTATAATACCCTTGCAGTGTTTGGGTGATCATATTCCCTAATTCCTAAAGATAAGGGTTTAACTACTATGCAGGGCTAGAGGGGCCTGAGCTGGGGTGCCCTCCCCTAGCTAGATATTTACACTCTGCTGTTGGATGAGATCCAGAAAATAAGTGCTTCCCCCATTTCTTTTCCCATTATCTGGCTGAGGCCAGGCATAAGACTTTCTATACCTTCTCTTATTTTTTCTCAGCTTCATATAAGCAATGTCTCAACCCTGCAAGAATAAAGGGAAAACAACAACCAGGTCTAGAAATTCAGTAGCAGATCACTTTAAACTTAAAGATCCAACTGTTTCTAAAGGAGTAGTGTCACTCCACCCCTGCCAAGAGAGGTCTAATAGCCCCAAATCCCCTATGTCACAACAAAGGGAAGAAGAAATGGAGCCCTCCTATAGGCCTGATATTGTTGATACTCTAACTAAGAGGTTGAATGACCTCCAGGACAATCTGACATCTACTATTAAGTCTTCAGTAGCGGACCTTAAAAAGGACTTAGCAGAAATGGGGGAAAGGACAGAGGCGCTGGAGCGCAAGCAGGAGGACATGACGATTGAACAGCAAAACATAATAGCCCATTCCCACAACCTTGCAGATTATATTTCAGAAGTTGAACAGAGTGGCGGACCTAGAAGATAGGTCACGCCGTAACAACGTTAGATTTAGGGGCATATCTGAGGAGATTTTGCAGGCCGAATTAGAGTCTTATGTCAAGAACTTTTGTCTCTCATTGGCTCCTCCTTCAGAACCCAATGACATGCTGATAGATAGAGTACACCGGATTGCAAGGGGTAGAAATGCTCCCAAAGACAAGCCCAGAGATGTCATAGCGAGGTTTCACTTTTTTACCTATAAGGAGCAACTTATGAGGGCAGCATTTACCAAACCTCAGCTACCGGAGACTCTAAGCCATATCCAAGTAATCCCGGATCTCTCACAGTTCACCCTTCAGAAGAGGAACACCTTTTGTCTGCTGACTCAATCTCTACGTGCAAAAAGGATTAAAATATAGATGGGGTATCCCACTAAGCTAATTATCCACAAGGAGGGATCTCTTTTTACAATCGATTCTCCAGCGAGAGGTGAAGATCTTTTAAAAAAAATGGGATAAGGCAGGGGCCTCTGCTGCTCATTCTTCCTCTAGTCCTTTGCAGCTTTGTCCGACTGCAGATAAATGGAACCCTCTCCCACAACGCCCACATCCGAGTAAAAGAATCTCGATTTCCAGGGATTCTTTGTATAGACCTCTATAATTGAACTGTGCTGTTGTTATTCTTTTTTTTTTTCCCCTTAGGCCTGCCCCTTCTGTAGGCCTTCTCACAATATATCCTAAGAAGAATTGTGCAATATTTGTTGCAGAACTAAGATATAAAGTGCCCCTTAAAACATCTTTTGGGACTATAAGAAAGCCTTTATAGATATGGTTTAATAATCTTCACATGCTAAGCCTTACTTTTGCTCAGGGAGCTTCCACAAGCTCTAGTCAAGTATGTTTATGTAATTTATGTTCTGCTTGTTATGTTTTTGTTTTCTTTATGTGTTCTATGTTCTATTATGTAAAAGCTCATGTCTTGCTTCTTTTGCCAGTTTTGACAGCGTAATCTGAGGGACTTAGTCTTCCTGTGGCCCACTGTTGGCCTGGAAGCGCTGTTAATTGGGGCTTTAAAAGCAAGCCATTGGTAAACTATATTAGATGGTCTATGTGGTTACTATTTGCATATTAAGATCTTCTTACTGCATATCTCAGGAAGCATCATGCATTATTTGTTACAGGCCTTAGACGAAAAAGTTCGTCAGACGTCTACCGGGACTCTCAGAAAGACCTTATAGATACTATTCGTTATTTCTTACAGGTTGAGCTTTATTTTTGCTCAGGGGATCTTCATAAACTTGTTTCCAGTTTGTTTGTGTAATTTATGCTCTGTTCGTTTGCTGCTATGTCATGTAAACACTCATGTCTTGCCTCCTTTGCCTGATTGGACAGCGTATCGAATTAGACTTAGTCTTCTTGTGGCCCCCTTTTGGCCTAGGAAGCGCTGTCGGATAGGGCTCTGAAGGTAACCCATTGGTACATTATATTTGGTGCTCAATGCTGTAAATGTATACATATTGTCTTAACCATACAAGATCAACACTTAAAATACAAGTATATTCCCTCACCCAAAAAAACTGGGTGTTTCGTGGTTTTGGGCTTGCTTTCCCCATGGGGCAGGAAAGCGGGCTGATATTCCAGCTCCCCTATCATTATCTGGTTAACTATCGAAGGTGATGCTGCCGTGTTCTGTGGGGAAATCGAGCTGGGAGCAGGAGACACCTTTACCTAAATATTATTATCTTTGTTCTTAACTATCATCAGGTTAATTAACCCTCATAGATTGTTACTATTACTAAAGACACTAGCGGAACATACATCTAGAAGCACAAACATCCCCACAATATTCCACAAAGATTTTGACCTCCGTAAACTAATTGGATCCTACTGGTGTCACATGATATTGTTTAGACATGCTCTAAGGTATATTTCTATGACTCTTAATATACTGGTTGCCTCATTTGCTTTCCCCACAGCATCTCAGCACTACACTGACACCATCAATGTCTTGATCCCCTTGGGGGTCTTGATTGTTGTCAGAGGCATATTTAGTCTCCTTGGGGTAGCTTGACACCCCAAGAGTACTGTTGCCCTTATCTTCGGGATCAATACATTGGTGAGATATTTTACATGAGCACAATGGACCAGGTACAGAAAGTTAGTATGGGTGAATCTGCCTGCTGATACTACAGTAGTTTATACCTTGAGGGTGGGGATCTCTAAGGCTTAAAAGCTTTGAGTCACTGGTTCTTTGTTATAAACATCTAGGTCCATAATAGACACTTTCTTATATTTTCCATAGTATTACGATTCTTCTTCTTTCCTTACCCCTCCCCACTGGATTTCACACATATAATATTTAAGGGAGGGCACTTGGTTCTCCTACTTCCATTTCTACACATCTAATATACTAATAGAGAATACATTTTTACAAAATGTTCTCAATTCTCCTTCTCCAAACAATTGGTTATCTTAAACAGGGCCTTCCTAATCCGACCTTGCCTCCCCCCCACACACACTATTTTAAAGTTTACGGATGTAAACTTGTGGATCACTACGAATCCCTATATTTCTCATACTTCTGTTCACAATTTGTACATCTGGCTCCTTTAGTAACAGTCATCACACTCTTACTCTATTTGACTTCTCATCTTTAATTTTCACTTTTCTACTTTGCCCTTTCCTCCTTCCTCTTTCTCCCTTTTCTCACTCTATTTTCACCTCCCTCCCCCCCCCCTTTTTTTTTTAACCTCTCCCTAGCTCTCGGCATTCGTTTCATCTATGGAGACCTCTCTGAGATTCCTTACTTTAAATACTAAGGGTCTAAATTCACCTGGTAAACGCAGTCTATTGACGACCTATTGGACCCATTGGACTATAGACCGGCCCCATCTGTATAAGTCCTCTTTGTATCCAGACCCTATTACAGCCTCCTACACTGACAAAACTAGAGGAGTTGCAATACTCTTACATAAAGATCTCCAGTTCGACCAAATCTATCTAGAAAAAGACCCAGAGGGAAGATTTATCATCTGTGTTTGTAAACTTAATGGCAATTTCTACACTCTGGTCAATTTATATGCCCCTAATCAACAGCAGTTACAGTTTCTCACAACTGTCCTAAATAAGGCGAAATTGGTAAGACAGGGACACATTATAATAGGTGGCGACTTCAATGTCATTGGGGACCCTAAACTAGATAAGAAACTTATGTCTGGTAAATCCGTTGATTCCTATACTAGCTCTACAGCAGCCAAATTTTGGTCTCTGATTGCAAGACATAATCTATATGACTCCACACCCCTCACCTATCCACAGTCTTCAGGGTCTTTTGACAGGCCTTCCGAATATTCATGTACAGGACTGGTCCTCATGGAACATTACTTGTACAGGAGACCTCTATCTTCTTCTCCCCTTTCTTCTCTTTTCTTCTTTCTCTCTTTTCCTGCCTTCTGTTCTTTCACTTCTGTACTGTACTCATGTGATATGCAGGCTACACAGATTCTGCTGGGAGTAATATATCATTACCATACATCACACATTTAAACTGTAACATAGGGAATACATATCCTTGCAATACTCAGCTACGGTATTGATTTATATTGCTTTGCATATGAGATGAAAATACCTCCTATGAGATCTTTTACCCTAAGTACAAAAGAAAGTAAGTTGTTTCATTGGATACAATTGACTCTTATGTGAAAAGAAAAATAATTCATATGTTGGATATGTACAAAACGTGATTCTACTCTGTACACTTAAGTGAATTGATTTGTGTTACGTTATGTTTCTATTGTGTACTTTAAGCTATTCAATAAAGCTTTTTATTTTCGTTATGTGTATATATATACATACACAGTATATATACATATTTATATATATATATATATATATATATATATATATATATATATATATATATATATATAAGTTTATATATGTGTTCATATATACAGTATTTATGTATTTAAATTTGTAAATATGTATTTACAGACATATATACACATATAAACACATAAATACATATGTACACATATATAGACATACAGTATAAGTAGATGAAAACATAAAAAAATCCTATTTATACAATATTCATAATTAATAAAGTGTTATACTGTGTATTTACTGTAAATATTTAACATTCCAATGTTCTTCACATAGGAGAATGTTCTATGTATTTATAAATAGATATTCCTATAAATCTGTATATATCTATACCTACATATAATCATCTATATATATAAAGGTATAGATATATATTGTACAAAAACACATCCAATTACAATTAGACAGTAAAAAGTTTTGCATGCGAAGTAAACCCACCATGCGCAAAGAGTTGGACTTCAGATATTGCAAACGTATTCTCACAATAGACTTCAAAGGAGTGAACAAACTGAAAAAACCTACAGTATACTCGCACACTAACGCGAACTGAGCTATTAATATTGTAAATACTTTATCACATTGAAATATATGCAATATTTATATTTTTATATATATTTCTATTTACATCTGTATATATACCTTTACCTGTATATATTTATATAGATATAAAGGTATAGATATATATTTTTTTAAAACTCAGATATATACAGAAATATGTATAGAAATCTAAATATTATATTTATTTCTATGTGAAGAACATTGGAATGTACAATTTAGGAATCACAAATCGGGTTTAGCGCTGTAGATTAAAGCGTTGTCAAGTTAGCACACTTAAAGACAGTTATTTTAAGTCGCTTTGTGTAAATAATAAATATAAAAATAATGTAAAAAATATTATTAATAATTATTATTTATTAGAGAGTTTCTAAAAAATCATTAGAATACATATGTATTTTTTAGAACGTCTATAATCTTTTTTAATAAGTATTATTAATATTTTAAAAATAATTTTTTTATTTAATATTTACATAATATGCCTTAAGATCACTGTCTTCAAGTGCGCTAAGCCGACACCGTGTTAGACCTACAGCTCTGAACCCGATTTGCAATTCAGATATTTTACATTCCAATGTTCTTCACTTAGAATAATTTTTTCTGTTTGTTTCTAAATAGAAATATTTCTATACATACATATGATTATTATTTTGTTTATATATATATATATATACAGTATATAAATACATTGAACATATTCCTCTATGTGAAGAACATTGTAATGTAAATATTTACAGTATATACACAGTTAACCCTTTAACACACAGTTCATTACTATGGGGTCAATTTATCAAGCTCTGTACCTGCTGCTCCATAACCTGTCCGCCTGGACAGAAATCAACCCGATCGAATATGATCGGGTTGATTGACACCCCCTGCTAGCGGACGATTGCCCGCAAATCTTTAGGGGGCGGTATTGCATCAGAAGTTCACAAGAACTGCTGGTGCAATGATAAATGACGAGGCATTTATCGATGTGCAGCGGACATGATACGCTACATTGTATCATGTCCGCTCTCACTATAATAAATTGACCCTTTTATATGTATTTTCTGAACTGTGACTCATTTTGTAATTCAGTGTTCATCCCAACCACAATTATGACCTTAATGCGCATTGGATATTTATGTAGAAAGGTTGTGTTACAGTATGTTTGTGTGGTTTCAAATCATGGAGTCCAGAGTGTGCTGATGTGATACAGATTATTAAAGGGACATGAAACTAAATAATTTTCGTTCATGATTCAGATAGTGAATACAATTTTAAACAAAATTCTAATTTACTTCTATTATTTAATGTGCTTCATTATTTAGATATCCTCTGTAGAATAAATAACAATGCACATGGGTAAGACAATCACTTGAGGCATCTATGTGCACCCACCAATCAGCAGCTACTTAGCCTATTTAGATATGCCTTTCAACAAAGGATATCAAGAGAATGAAGCAAATTAGATAATAGAAGTAAATTGAAAGTTGTTTAAAATTGCATGATCTTTCTAAAACATGAAATAAAACATTTGGGTTTCACGTTCCTTTAAGGTTTGAGAAATAGGAGTATTTGGACATAAACAGAATTATATAGTGAACCCAGTTATGTGGAGAACAGATGATGACATTCAGTGAAGGGTTTGAGAGCATGTTCTTCTGATTACTTAAAGGGACAGTCTACACCAGAATTTTTATTGTTTTAAAAGATAGATAATCCCTTTATTACCCATTACCCAGTTTTGCATAACCAACACAATTATATTAATATACTTTTAACCTCTGTGATTATCTTGTATCTAAGCCTCTTCAAACTGCCCCTTTTTTCAATTCTTTTGACAGACTTGCAGTCTAGCCAATCAGTGCCTGCTCCCAAATAACTTCACGTGCACGAGCACAGTGTTATCTATATGAAATACGTGAACTAACACCCTCTGGTGGGGAAAAACTGTTAAAATGCAATCTGAAAAGAGGTGGGCTTCAAGGTCTAAGAAATTAGCATATGAACCTCCTAGGTTAAGCTTTCAACTAAGAATACCAAGAGAACAAAGCAAAATTGGTGATAAAAGTAAATTGAAAAATTGTTTAAAATTACATGCTCTATCTGAATCATGAAAGTTTATTTTGGCCTTGACTGTCCCTTTAAAGGGACAATAATGTTACAATTCTCATCAGTCAGATAGAGCATGCAATTTTAAAAAAATATACATTTTTACAATTTACTTTTATTAGTATCATTTGTTGAAAAGCGTACATAGGTAGGCTCAGGAGCAGCATTGCATTACTAGAATCTAGCTGGTGATTAGTGGCTGCACATATATACCTCTTGTCATTGGCTCATCTGATATGTTCAGCTAACTCTCAGTAGTGCATTGCTGCCTTTTCAACAAAGGATAACAAAAGTATGAAGCAAATTTAATAATAGTAATACATTGAAACGTTGTTTAACATTGTATACTTTCAAACTCTCAAGAAAAATATGATATTATGAAAAACAGATAACTTTTTGGCTGTCTGACCCTGCGGCAGTGCAGTGATAAGGAACACTATTGAACTTTAATATCTTCTCACTGGGCTCCATGTACTAAAGCGTCAATTTTCTCGCCGACAACGTGTCTGGTTGACTCGCTAGAACTCGCAGCTAGCGAGATGCTGCCCGCCCGCCATATGTACTAAAAAACAGCATAAAAAAATGTTGCGCAGGCGAATGATCGATACATCTGACGCCTCGCTAGTAGAGAATGAACTATTATTTTCTTACAACTTGTCAGTCATGTTTGTCCCACGTGACTGTAGGTGTCAGAAACGTCACATTTGTCACAGGAACTTATTGCAGCACTATATACAGTCCAATTTATCTATTTTGTCAGACTTGATAATTCCCGAACTTGAAGCGTTTCAAGCTTATATATTTATTTTTAATAAATGAAGTATGGCAACTTCTGGATTGGATTCACAGACAAACAAATACAATAATCCACACTTCTCACACCAGCAGAACCTGGTTCTTGTTGATATGGTTCTCGACTCTTATGACTATTTATTTGGTTGTCGTGCGAAGCAAACTTCCAGTCACCGCAAAAAGAGTATCTGGACTTGTATCAGTGATGCTGTCAGTGCTCAGGGCCCTGGAAAAAAGGATGTTGACCAGATAAAGAAAAGGTACAGCGACATTAAAAGATTCGCCAAAGCGAAATTGGCAAAAGAAAAAAAAATTTCCCGTGCTACCGGAGGTGGACCAGCTTATGTCGCAGATTTTCTATGGCATCAGGTTCATAAATTTGCCTTCTACCCCTGATTTACATCAGACGAAAAATATACAGTTGAAGAAGTGTCTCCATGGCTAGCAGGATCAACAGTGAGTAAAGATTCAAGTGTATTGTCCTTCTTTTATATCACTTGTAGGCGTATATCTTATAGACCCTATTGTTTAGTATGGTGCTCGCCACCTATAAGCTGGTGAGGGATTTTTCACGAGGTAGGTGTGGACAAAGTCACAAGCGTATAAATAGATAGTTTAGTAATTACTGTTTTGTGCGAGATTTATGTCGAGCGAGTATTTTCTAGCGACAAAAAAGACTAGAATATAAGAGTTGCGGACAAGTAATTTTTTCAATGAATTCGGGGCATGGTACATACGGTTATTGATCCGCACGCAGAAATTTAGACGGAAATAGTCACGAAGACCTCACAGACAGCTTAGTACATGGAGCCCAAAATCTGTATTTACTCCACAAAGTCCTTACAGGCAAATCTTTAATGGGACATTAAACACAAAGTTGAAATCCCCATAAACTGTTATCATAGTTAAAGGGACAGTCTAGTCAAAAATACATTTTCATGATTCAGATAAGGCATGCAATTTTAAACAACTTTCCACTTTACTTTTATCATTAATTTTGCTTTGTTCTATTGGTATTCTTAGTTGAAAGCTAAACCTAGGTAGGCACATATGCTAATGTCTTAGCCCTTGGAGGCCACCTCTTATCTGAGTGCATTTTGACAGTTTTTCACAACTAGAGGGTGATATTCATGTGTGCCATATAGATAACATTGTGCTCACGCCCGTGGAGTTACCTAGGAGTAAGCACTAATTGGTTAAAATGCAAGTCTGTCAAAAGAACTGAAATAATGGGGCCGTCTGCAGAGGCTTAGATATAAGGTAATCACAGAGGTAAAAAGTATCTATACTATAATTGTGTTTGTAATGTCCATCGCCGTCAGCAGTTGCGCACGCATCCTCAATGGAATGTTGGCAGCACGAGGCAGCCAAAAGAATCCACCTGGATGCACCGAAGCTGGCAGGGTGGTGAGCGATTTTCGGAAAATAATAAACGTATTAACCCCTAAACTGCAAAATCCCCACATTGCAATAAACATAATTAACCTATTAGCCTCTAAACTGCAAACCCCCCACATTGCAATAAACCTATTTACCCTATTAACCCCTAAACCGCAAAACCCCAACATCGCAATAAAAATAATTACCCTATTAACCCCTAAAGGACAAAATCCCCACATCGCAATAAACCGAATTACCCTATTAACCCCTAAACCGCAAACCCCCCACATCGCAATAAACCTATCTACCCTATTAACCCCTAAACCGCAAAACCCCCACATCACAATAAACCTAATTAACCTATTATCCCCTTAAAATGCCAACACCCACAATGCAAATAACTAATTAGTAAGCCCCCTAACCTTACACTCCCTAAATTAACACAAATTACCTAAACTAAAAAATACTAAAGTTACTAAAAATAAAAAAGGCTAACTTACAGAAAATAAAAAATCAAATTACCAAAGTTTACAAAATTAAACCTAATCCCTATAAAAATAAAAAAGCTCCCCCCCTATAAAAACACCCCCTAATCTAAGAATCAACTGCCAGTAGCCCTTAAAAGGGCTTTTTGCAGAGCATTGCCCCAAGATAAACAGCTCTTATACATTCAAAATAAACAAAGTTCCCCTTAACAGTAAAACCCCCCACCCACCAAACCACCTAAAATAAAAAACCTAACACTAAAAACCTAAACGACCCATTGCCCTGAAAAGGGCATTTGTTGGTCATTGCCCTTAAAAGGGCATTTAGCTATTTTACAAAATGCCCACCCTAATCTAAAAAAATAATAAAGTCTAACCCCCAGGTTGGTACTCACCGTTCCTGAAGTCCGACGGAGAAGGTCCTGTCCCATTCGGTGAAGTCTTCTTCCAAGTGGCGACCTCTTCTTTCTTCTTCCAGGAACAATCCGGCACAGAACGGAGCTGAAGACCGATGACTGCGGAGCTGAAGACTGGCAACCCTGGAACTGAAGACCGGTGACCCTGGAACTGAAGACTGGCGACCGCAGAGCCATGGAGCATGGAGTATCCTCTTCGTATGATTGCCACCGTACACTGGCTAGTGAATTCAAGGTACGCGATTAAAGATGGCGTCCCTTGAATTCCTATTGGATTATTTGATGTTTCAAATTCAAAACAGCCAATAGGATGAGAGCTACACAAATCCTATTGGCTGTTCAAATCAGCCAATAGGATGAGAACTACTGAAATTCTATTGGCTATTCAAATCAGGGTGGTGGGTTTTACTTAGGACTTAGGGCAATGCCCTACAAAAAGCCCTTTTAAGGGCTATTGGTAGTTTAGCATTAGATTAGGGGGTGTTTTTATTTTGGGGGGAAGCTTTTTAATTTTCATAGGGATTAGGTTTAATTTTTTTTATATTTTTTTTTTCTGTAGTTCAATTTTTTTTTTATTAACAACACATAGACTGCCCTCTAGGCAGGCTTACTAACTAGTATTAATATAACTGTGTTGGTTATGCAAAACTGGGGAATGTGTAATAAGGGGATTATCTATCTTTTTAAACAATAAAAATTCTGGTGTATTTATTTAGTTATGATTGATGCCTCTAGGAAGTCCTGGGGGAAGCTACCAGCGTCCATGGCCTCACCAAACACACGGGTAAGAAGAGGGCATAGCTGGGCCGCAAATTTTTTATAGAACAAGGCATCAAAGCCGTCCGATCCTGGGGATTTATGCGCCTTAAGGCTCTTAATCGTCCTTCCAATCTCCTCCACTGTGATAGGGGCAGTGAGTAGGTCCCTCAGATCTTCCGGGACCTGTGGCAGTTGAAGCTTGTCGAGGAACTCGGGGATAGCGTGCGCTGGCACATAGTGGGAGCAGGGGTCAGCAGATATCTGATATAGACCCCTGTAGTAGTCTGCAAAAACATCTCCTATATCGCTAGGAGAATAGAATTTCCTGTTGTCTCTTGTGATATAAGCTATCTTATTCAGTAAGGTTCTTTGTTGGAGTTTGTGGGCCAGGAGCCGGTCCGCCCTGTCCCCTTTGTGGTAGTATCTCTGTTTCAGGAGATAAAGTCCCCTCTGGACCCTCTCCAGTTCACAAGCCTCGATCTGCTTTTTGAGAGTCTGGACTTTCCTAACTAGGGAATCTGTTCTAGTCCTTCTAAGCTGGGTCCTGGAGATAGAGTAATCGTGATATAGTTGGGCTAAGCTGGCCCCTCTGCGTCTTCTAATTTCTGAGGACTTTTGCATAAAGAGCCCGCAGAGGTAGGCCTTAAGCGTCGCCCACAGAGTCAGCGCAGATGTAGATCCCGTGTCATTTATACTAAGAAACCCCTCTATTTCCCGTATCCAGAGTGGAACCTGAGGGTCCACGAGGAGGTACTCTGGTATGCGCCAAGAGTGTCCACCCTCCCCCGAGGAAGAGAAAGTGATATCTACAACTACTGCGTCGTGGTCTGACCATACACAAGGTATGATCCTGGCCGCCGCTACCGTCTGTAGTGTCCATGAGTGACAAAAAAAGTAATCGAGCTGCGAAAAAGACCGGGAGGGAGACGAGTAACAGGTGTAGTCGTCGAAATCAGGGTGCAGGGCCCTCCAGACGTCGTGGTATGAGTGTTGTGAAACAACATTTCTAAAGAGATGAGAGTAATGTTCCTCCCCTCGTTGTGGGGTACCTTTTCGTTGTGACTTTCTATCCCTGCGCGGGTCCCACACTAGGTTACAGTCACCACCTATAATAACATGACCCTGTTTAAGTCTGCCGACCTTACCCAGCAGGTGCCGAAGAAGCGAGTCTGGTTGACATTAGGGGAATACAGGGCAACCAGCGTGACCAGATTGTTGTCCAGCCGACAGACACATATTATGTAGCGACCAGAGGGGTCTGATTCAAGATAGATGGGCTCGTAGGAGACATGCCTACCAATTAGGATAGTAACTCCTCTGGCCTTTTTGTGGAACGTTGAGGACAGGCGAACCGGGAAATCTCTGGGGTGGAACATGGTGGCCCGAGACCCCGTCCAATGGGTCTCCTGTATGTACACAATGTCGAGGCGTTGGGTTTTCAAAAATTTAAGAAGTAAACTTCTCTTCGTGGGGGAATTCTGGCCTCTAACGTTCAGCGTGCCCACTCTCATTGTGAGAGGGAGAGAGAGAAAAAAAAAAAGGGGGGGGGGAGAAGGGGGTGTTAGGTAAAGACAATGGGAGATAGGGGAAGAGTACACACTGGGTTCCACTAGGTTCCCCGGGCTGGGCAGAGGCTACTACACTCTGCAAAATAGGGAGTGCAGAGGACAGAATAAATAATCCCTAACCGCACCGAAAATACAACCCCTGAAGTGGGGGGGGGGGAAAGAGGTAGTGAAGGAGAAGAGAACTCGCAGGCTCCCCTCCACCACCGGCGCGTGTTATGTAATCACTAATCATCCTGCATGGGGAGCTGTGGCCAGGTAACCTTAGGGGCGGAGTAGGGGAAAAGATGGTGGGAAAAGGCAGTGGAGGAGGAGGAGGGAGGGGAGCAAAGGGTCTAGGCAGATGTGGAGGGAGCAATGCACCTATGCTATACCTTCAGGTCTTGGGTAACTGGAAATGATGGTAAATCTAAAGGTTTTGAGGGTCCATGACAGGAGTCAGGCAGCTCATGTAGGTTTTAAAGCGTAGGTAGGTACATGCATTCATACATACAACAGCAATTGTAATATATAACCTGCAAGAACATCGGGAAGTAATAGGTAGGGGGTGGGCCCGAGGTGGGCACAGAGTAAGAGTATCTAGAAGGAAAAAGGAAGGGAGTGGATATTGAAGGTAAGGCTGGGGGGAGGTCGGGGAACGGAAAGGTAGGTGGGGATGAGGTAGGGTATGGAGAAGATAAGGATGCAAATAAGAGAGAAAGGGGGGAGGGAAAGGTAAACTGGATGGAAAGAAGGGAGGGAAAGGCAACAATACCTGTAGGGGGCGGATGAGAGGGGAGAGGGAGCAGGATTAGGGGGTGGGGAGAACAGAGGGGAAGAGAGGGGGGGGCAGGCGGATGACAGGGGATTTCATCATTCCAGGTGAGGAGAGAGGAATGGGGGGGAAGGAAGGTAATATGGTAGCGGGAAAGGCATCAGAGTCAGAAAAGGTAGCGGGAGGGCGGGTTGCAGGGAGAGGGGGGGGGCAGAGGGAAAGATGATATAGGTGAGGAAAGATGTGAGGAAAACACAGAATCATTAGAAGCACCGCTATGTAAAACATTAACCTGGAATCATAGGTGGAGCATTATACAAATCTAACAGTGCAAGTTAAACTCATATAGACATTAAAAACAATATGTTCGACATTTGACATTGCCCATATGGTGGGTCTCTTCCTCAGCACCCCCGTCAGGGGAGTCCTCCCGCAAGTCCAGAGTGGCGTGTGGAGAAAAGCAACAGAATTAGGGAGGTGGGAAGAGCGGAAGGAAAGGGGGGGGGGTTAGGCGGGTGGTGGGGGGGGGATATCAACACTCCAGGTGAGGAGGGTGGAATAGGGGGAAAAAGAGGTAATAGGGTAACGGGAAGGGACTAGAGCCAGGGAAGGCAATGGGAAGTGTGGGGTGCAGGGGGAGGGGGGGAACAGAGGGGAAGATGGTAGAGATGAGGAGAGATGGGGGGAGAAAACATAGTCATCAGAAGCACCACTGTGTAAAACCTTAACTTGGTGTCATAGGTGGAGCATTATACAAGACTGACAGTGCAAATTAAACTCATTTAGACAGTAAACATTTAACATAAACTAGATGATCTTACAAATGTACGTTACCAGTACCCTGGCTACCTCCAGATCTCAGGAACAGTCACAGTCCTCATAGAGAGATGGTCCATTAGAGGCGGGCCATATCTCAGTCTTCTGGAGGAGTGGGAACCGAATTAACAGAACTCAGGCAACTTGTGGTAGGGTAAAGGGAAAAAAGAACATGGGACAAGGAGTAATATACAAGAGGGCCTGTCAGTTGTACATTACCAGATCTTCAGCACCGCTATGATGCCAGGAAGTGTCACAGTCCTCTTGGAAGTTGGACAGTAATAGGCAGTCTACACACCACCCTCAGAGGGTGGGTAGGTAATCCTTAGACCACTGTGGATGGTTTGGGAAGTTTTGGATCAGCGTCCAGGATCTTGTCGAGGTGGTTCCTGTCTGTCTGGGTTTGAGGCTTGGGCCCCCACTCTCAGCATAGGCCCTACTCTCTGCGGGCGGGGAGGGTCTTCATTTCCATTTACAGCTGGCAAGTTCCAGACTCTTAGTAGGTCCTGCGCCTGCCGTGGAGTAAGAGCAGTGTGCTGGGCACCGTCTTTGGTGATGATCAACTTAGTTGGAAATCCCCATCTGTATCGAATTTGGTGGGCCCTCAAAGCTCTAGTGGTTTCGCTGAAACTTCTTCTTTGTTGTAGTGTGAATGAGGACAGATCAGGATACAGCGAGATATCGTTAAATCGTTCCGGGAGTTGGGGTTGTCTCAAGGTTACTTTCAAGAGTCTATCTTTAAAGGAGAAATAATGTAACCTGGCTATGGTATCTCTGGGCTTATCCATAGGGAGGTTTTGCGGCCTAGCAGCCCTGTGTATTCTGTCAATTCTCGCATCTTGTTCCCCTGATGGACCTATAATAGATCTGAATAATGCGTGGGCAAATTTTTCTAGTTCTTGAGGGCCCACAGACTCCGGGATTCCTCGGATCCTAATGTTGTTCCGTCTGGAACGATCTTCTAGGTCTGCTAGTTTCGCTTCCAAGGAGGACACCTGATCCGCCAAATTTTGTGTATAGCTGACTGTAATGTCCCTTTAACTGGGCTCCACCCCTTTAGCCTTTATAACTTCACTTCCCCTTGTACACATTGCTTGATTATTTTGTGTACTCTGAGTTCCTCTCTGGCTACTCAGTCACTTTGTCTCAAGTCCTTATTTTTGTTACAATTGATATTCCTTTGATTCCTTTACTGGAACCTTTGTGGCTATTTGTACCCTTAGCCCTCTTCACTTCATTGTGCTTTTCAACTACACCTTGCTCCGCTGTCTGCGGACTATTTTTGGTATGAGGATCCGGATCTACCTTACTGGCATATCCCTCTGCTCATTTCCACGCTGAGGATCACACGCTGCATACTGCTCACGCAGCTCTCACCTGCACGCTCTGCTGCTCTGTTTGCTATTTCATCTACGGAACGACTGCATCTACTTGGATACCACCTACCTGGGTTTTGTCACGCAAGTACTTTAGCTCATGTTTGGAGTATACTTGTCTCTCTCAGTGTGTTTCATATTTATCTGCTAATCCACTAACTGCATTAAGCTGCTTTCTTCAACTGTGTCTGCTTGCCTGCCTGCCTGTGTCTCACTTAACTTGCTTGTACTCCACCCTGAGACTATACTTAACATTTAACTGCAGCTTGCAAGCATTAACCTGTTACTCTCCAGTGTTGAATATACTTGGAAGAACTCTGCTCTCTGACATAACTTTACTTATAATCAGTTTCTACCATTTATATATATATATATATATATATTCAAACAGTTTTATATATATATATATATATATATATATATATATATTCCATTGCTGGTTCTTTTCTGTATTAACTGCTGTTGATTTGATTACCAATTGTTCAGGTTCATAACTTTTGGTGTTCAATCATTTCAGCTACACTTAATCTGTTTGCCAGTTTTAAGTAATTATAAACAGATTATTACACTGACCCAATTTGTATGGTCCACTAACAGATCTTCCTGCTTGCGTTCTATAATGTCCGTTCGCTCGTTAACTGTAACAATGTCTTTTCTGAGATCATCAAAGGACCTCTCCAATTTATCAAATCTTTTCGTGAATGACTGAGTCTGCTGATCCAGTAGCAGTTTCATGGAATCCATGGTGATCGTTTCAGCCTGTATGCGGGAGGGTGGTGAGCTCCTCACACTAGCCCTTCCTTCTGATAGAGGAGGCGAGACAGATCTATCATCATTCGAGATGTCTGGCAGTGGGTCTCTGATGGGTTGAAAATGGTCCCGGACTGTATACTTTGAGGGGTGCAATCCCTTTGACTTCCTCTTAGTTTGTTGTGACATTGTAAACCAGGGACTATAGCAGATAATGGGTGATGCGTTGAGAAGTGTTTGCAGGAAAAGGGTCTCAGGAGGGAAACCTGGCAAGTTCAGCTGGCTAACACCGGCAGGGAGGGGTGCCACAGGGCTTAGCACATCATGGCTGCGTTGCGTATGTCAGATAGATAGAAAAAATTCCTTTTACAAAGCTGCTTCAGCGGTGGACTGCAGGATAAATAGGCTAAGCAAGACAGGGGTCAGATGGCTCCTGGTTACAGCGAGCCCTGGCAGGGCGTGTCTCTCCTCTGGGGAAAAAAAATGCCACCACTGGGCACAGCCGGGAAAGGGATGTAGGTTATGACCCGCTCTGAGGAGCAGAGCGGGAAAGGAGGAGGAGAGACACTATAGAGCTGTGTCTGTCTGGAGAGTAGATAGGGGTCTTGGCTCCTGAATTGTGACAGGTCCTGAAGGTCAGAGTAATGTGGAGTGCAGCAGTAAATCCCTGAGTCAGCAAGCTGCTGTGGGCATAGGCAATGTGCTGAATAAAATAATATAAAAAAAAAGAATATCTGAGACACCAGTTCAGTACAGTCCCTAGGGCCTCCAAAGCCAGGTGTAGGTGGTCAGTTCAGTCCAGGGCCTATAAGCTAGGAGCTGTCTCAGTATCAGCAGGCCGCTTCAGGTTAGTTTTTGCATGTGAGCTAAGGCAGGATTGCAGGCAGTTATTGTTGTTTTATTTAGGGGCACCTGCAGCCTGTTTAAACCGCCAGCTAATAGCCTTTAATAGGCCTGTCAAATAGTGGGCCCCTGGCGTGATAGTGTCTGTGGGGTTAGTTACCCAATAACAGGGGCTCAGCACTCGCCCGGTGATCCAGGGGGGAACAAGATCTGCACTGAAGGCTTACCTCTACAGTGGCGACCACGTGGTAGCGGGAGCGCTGCGCAGCACTTAGATCTGCGGCCGCTGCGGCTGATGTCTTCAGCCCCTGTCTGTTGAACGGACGTGGCCACCACCATCAGAGGCTCTGTTGTGACCCCCGCAGCTGCAGTTGAGAAGCCAGGCCGCCGACAGAGTAACTGGGGATCCGTTGGTTACTTCTTCTAGGTTGCGGCCTGGTGACATCACTGGTAATGGCGCAGTTCGCGCCTTTTCGCCACCGGACCGCTTCTTCTTGCCCCCGAACCTGCAGCTGTGATCCAGGTCAGGTGAGCAGCTGGATGAGCAGTGTAGGTGCCGGATGTCCTCCGCTGGTGTGGCAATGCGGGCCCGGTCTCTTAAGGCTGTCACTGGTGTTGTGGGCTGTTGAGGGTTAAGGCAAGTGCTAGTATATACCCAAAGAAGGGGAAAAAGGTCCCAGTCAGGAGCAGCCGGGTATTCAATCACTTGTTGTGTGTTGTAGAAGCAAGGATAAGAGGAGATTGGGGAGAAAAGATAAGTTTCTTTGCATATATTTACTATGGGCTCCAGGAGCTCTGTGCAGACACGTCTGTTCTGTTCTCTAGCTAGCTCCGCCCCCCTGGTGTATTTATTTTACCTGCTTTTCCTGTAATTTAGATCCTGACGACTGAAGTTTTTCCTTTGCCATAGAGAGGCTGGTGTGTATTCTGTGGAATGCAGATCCCTTTTTCTTCAACATTTTGCACAGTTATTGCTTCATATATGAGGGAGTTAAATTATTATTTATATATGTTGCTAATTAGCCACAGCAAAGTAGATTCAACAAATTAACATTCAAGAAGGAGTTGTGTCCCAGAACTGCAAAGTAATGCAAATGTTGCTAAAAAAATAGTAAAGGGGTAAAGTAAAGTAAAGGGGTGGGATAGCACTAGGAAAGGATGTACTTAATGCAGAACACAAAAAAGCAGCAAAAAAGTATAAATACAGAATGCAGCAAAGGTTTACATATAGATATTAGCAAATAACAGTTGTCACAATAACAAGCAAAGTAACATAAAAATCACACAGTTCATATATGAGCAACATGAGGTTGTGATATATATTTTTGGCACAGATGCTTGCTGGAGCTGGACATAGGAGTGAGAAGTTCCGACCCTTTGATGGGAGGTCTGTCTTTGTAAATGCAAAGATGAAAACCAAAGTGTGAAATTCCTACATACAGGAATTTACCTCAATCGATATGAGGTAAGAAGATTACAGTCCTGGAGAGACTCAGGTGCACCTGTAAGATATCCGCCGCTGGATACAAGTGAAGACTCTGGTGCATATCTATCAAGCTCCAAATGGAGCTTGATGCCCCGTGTTTCTGGCGAGCCTGCAGGCTCGCCAGAAACAGCAGTTATGAAGCAGCGGTCACAAAGACCGCTGCTCCATAACCTGTCCACCTGCTCTGGTTGATTGACACCCCCTACTGGCGGCCCATTGGCCGCTAGTCTGCAGGGGGCGGCGTTGCACCAGCAGCTCTTGTGAGCTGCTGGTGCAATGCTGAATACGACGAGCGTATTGCTTGCCGTATTCAACGAGGTCTGGCGGACCTGATCCGCACTGTCGGATCAGGCCCGCCAGACTTTCTTAAATAGGGGCCCTAGTGTTCTGCCTTCTGTGCTTCCGGGAGTGAATGATAGCACTAGAAACGTTCCTCCATGCAATGGTAGTGGATATGTGGAAAAAGCAGAAACAAACACAATTTATTTATTTATTTATAAAATATTTTACCAGGAAGGATACATTGAGATTTCTCTCATTTTCAAGTATGTCCTGGGTCTACAAAACATTGCATTAATACATTAGGGTACAATAAAATACAAAAACAATATTAATACATTGATACATAGAACAGGTAGGAAATATATAATCGACCATGACAGGTGCATTCTGTTTTGAGATATGCAGAGAGATATGCACAATAGTGCAGTACAGTATGTTTAATGTTGTATATAAAAAGACCAATACAACACCACCCCCAATGGGTATTATGCTCACATTTAACAACCTCATTAGAATATGAGGTAATTATTTGGCACAAAGTAGTTAGATCCTGACTCCCGATTTAATCTTCTGTTGATCACCAGAATTAGTAAGCAGCTTCAGGTAAGTACAGGGGATATGGTGTAATACAGTCTATAAAAGTGAGAATATATAGTGATCCATTTATAAAACAATTTTTACAAACAAATGTAAAACACTATATGAAAACAATAGCAGTTAAAAGAAGATAAAAGCAAAGGTCATATTACCTAGTAAACAGGTCACCTAACACGTTTCGAAGGAATATTTTCAATATTGTCCTTCATCAGAGGTACATATATAATATACTCGCATTTGCAACGCGTCCGTCGCAGTCGCCAGTTGCGCATACATCCTCAAAGGAATGTTGGCTGTGTGAGGCAGCCAAAAGAATGTAGGCTGTGCGCGCAGCCAAAAGAATTCACCTGGATGCATCCCGGTGGATTCCGAAAATGGCAGGATTCTTTCACAACCCTGCCATTTTCAGAATCCACCTGGATGCAGCGTAGACAAACGAAGCCTAAAAAAAAAACCTAACCGCCCGCACACAGTATAACAAAAATAACCTAACCTCCCGCACAAAGTATTAAAAAACACCGAAACAGCCAACATCGCAAAATAATAAAGTAATTAACCCCTAATCCGCAAATAACATAATTAAACTATTAACACCTAAACCGCCAACCCCCCCACATTGCAATAAACCTAATTAACCTTTTTAACCCCTAAACCAACAAACCCCCACATCGCAATAAACCTAATTAACCTATTAACTCCTAAACCACCAACCCCCCTATTGCAATAAACCTAATTAGCATATTAACCCCTAAACCGCCAAACCCCCACATCGCAAAAACCTAATTAACCTATTAACTCCTAAACCGCCAATACCCCACAACACAAATAACTAATTTAATTACTAAGCCCTCTAACCTAACACCCCCTAAATAAACCCTAATACTAAGTTACACTTAAATAAAGCCTAACATTAAATTTAAAAAAAAATAATCTAAAATTAAAAAAAATAAAAAAATCTAAAATTACAGAAAAAAATAAACAAAATGATCAAAAATTAAACCTAATCCCTAGGAAAATAAAAAGCCCTCCAAAATAAAAACACCCCCTAATCTAAACTAAACTACCAATAGCCTTTAAAAGGGCCTTTTGTAGGGCATTGCCCTAAGTTAAACAGCTATTTTACTTTTAAAGAAAAAAGGCCCCCCTAACAGTAAAAACCCTCCACTTACCAAACCCCCTAAAATAAAAAAAGCCTAACTCTAAAAAAAAACTAAACTACCCATTGCCCCTAAAGGGGCATTTGTATGGGCATTGCCTTAAAAGGGCAATCAGCTCTTTTACAGCTCATTAAATTCATGGGGCCTATTTAATAACGTGCGAGCAGACATGATCCGATATTGCAGATCATGTCCACTGTAAGCATTTATCATTGCACCAGCAGTTCTTATGAACTGCTGGTGCAATGCCCCCCCCCCTGCAGATTTGCGGCCAATCGGATACTAGCAGGGGGTGTCAATCAACCCAATCGTATTGGATCGGGTTGATTTCCAGCGATGTCTGTCCGCTGCCTCAGAGCAGGCGGACAGGTTATGGAGCAGCGGTCTTTAGACACACGACATCAAGCTCCATACGGTGCTTGATAAATAGGCCCCCTAATCTTTAAAAAAAAGAAAATCCTAAGACTAAGACCCAAATAGATACTCATCGTTCCTGAAGTCCGGCAGAGGTCTTCTTCCAGGCGTCTCCATCATCTTCTATCTTCATCCGGAGCAAAGGCGGCACAGAGCGGAGGTGCGGAGCTGGCTTCCCTGATGCACGGATCCTCAGCGGCGGTCCTCAGCGGCGGTTCTCAGTGGTGGTCCTCAGTGGCGGTCTTCAGCGGCAGCGAGGCTCCTCTTCATGCGATCGTCCGTCGCACACTGAAGATTAAATACAAGGTACCCCATATGTATTGGGGTACCTTGCATTCCTATTGGCTGAAATTTTGATATCAGCCAATAGGATGAGAGCTATTAAAATCTTATTGGCTGATTTGAACAGCCAATAGGATTTCAATAGCTCTAATCCTATTAGCTGATTTCAAAATTTTAGCCAATAGGAATGCAAGTTACCCCAAATTGAATGCGGTACCTTGCATTCAATTTTTAGTGTATGCCGGAGATCAGATGAAGAGGAGCCTCCACGCTGCTGATGATCGACGCCGCTGAAGACCACTGCTGAGAACCATCGCTGAGGATCCCCGCATCAGGGAAGACCGCTCTGCCTTCGATCCGGATGAAGATAGAAGATGATGGAGCCATCTGGAAGAAAACCTTCACCGTCGGACTTCAAGAACAGTGAGTACCGAATTGGGTCTTAGTCTTAGGATTTTTTTTTTTTTAAATTAGGGATTTAATGGGCTGTAAAAGAGCTGATTGCCCTTTTAAGGGCAGTAAAAGAGCTGACTTCCCTTTTAAGGGTAATGCCCATAAAAATTCCCCTTTAGGGGAAATTAAATGAATAGCTTAGGTTTTTTGAGTGTTAGTTTTTTTTATTTTGGGGGGGTTGGTTAGTTGGAGGGTTCTACTGTTAGGAGGTAATTGGTAATTTTTGTAAGTAAAAGAGCTGTTTAACATTTATGGCAATGCCCTACAAAAGGCCCTTTTAAGGGCTATTGGTAGTTTAGTATTAGATTAGTTTTTATTTGGGGGGGGGGGGGGGTTATTTTTATAGAGATATTAGTTTAGGTTTAAATTTATTTTGGATAGCTTTGTTTGTTTTTTTCTGTAAATTTTACTTTTTTTTATTTTTTGTAACTTTAGCTTGCGGGTTTGTATTTTTTTAAATATAGACTGCCCACTTGGCAGGCTTATCGCCTAATATATACTAGTGTATATATATATATATATATATATATGTATATATATATATATATATATATATATACAGTGGATATAAAAAGTCTACACACCCCAGTTAAAATGTCAGGTTTCTGTGATGTAAAAAAATAAGACAAAGATAAATCATTTAAGAACTTTTTCCACCTTTAATGTGACCTATAAACTGTACAACTCAATTGAAAAACAAACTGAAATCTTTTAGGTAAAGGGAAATAAAACTAAAAAACTAAAATAATATGGTTGCATAAGTGTTAACACCCTTAAACTAATACTTTATTGAAGTACCTTTTGATTTTATTATAGCACTCAGTCTTTTTGGGTATGAGTTTTTCAGCATGGCACATCTTGACTTGGCAAGATTTGCCCACTCTTCTTTACAAAAACACTCCAAATCTGTCAGAATGTGAGGGCATCTCCTGTGCACAGCCCTCTTCAGATCACCCCACAGATTTTGAATTGGATTCAGGTCTGGGCTCTGGCTGGGCCATCCCAAAACTTTAATCTTCTTCTGGTGAAGCCATTCCTTTGTTGATTTGGATGTATGCTTTGGGGCGTTGTCATGCTGAAAGATGAAGTTCCTCTTCATGTTCAGCTTTCTAGCAGAAGCCTGAAGGTTTTGTGCCAATATTGTCTGGTATTTGGAACTGTTCATTATTCCCTCTACCTTGACTAAGGCCCCAGTTCCAGCTGAAGAAAAACAGCCCCAAAGCATGATGCTGACACCACCATGCTTCACTGTGGGTATGGTGTTCTTTTGGTGATATGCAGTGTTGTTTTTGCGCCAAACATATCATTTGGAATTATGGCCAAAAAGTTCAACTTTGGTTTCATCAGACCAGAACACCTTTTGTAACATGCTTTTGGGAAACTTCAGATGTGTTTTTGCAAAATTTAGCCGGGCTTGGATTTTTTTTTTGTAAGAAAAGGCTTCCGTCTTGCCTCTCTACCCCATAGCCCAGACAAATGAAGAATACGGGCGATTGTTGTCACATGTACCACACAGCCAGTACTTGATATTCCTGCAGCTCCTTTAATGTTGCTGTAGGCCTCTTGGCAGCCTCCCAGACCAGTTTTCTTCTTGTCTTTTCATCAATTTTGGAGGGACATTCAGTTCTTGGTAATGTCACTGTTGCACCATATTTTCTTCACTTGATGATGACTGTGTTCACTGTGTTCCATGGTATATCTAATGCCTTGGAAATTCTTTTGTACCCTTCTCCTGACTGATACCTTTTAACAATGAGATCCCTCTGATGCTTTAGAAGCTCCCTGCGGACCATGGCTTTTGCTGTAGGATGCGACTAACAAAATGTCAGGAAAGACCTATTAGAACAGCTGAACTTTATTTGGGGTTAATCAGAGGCACTTTAAATGATGACAGGTGTGTACTGACTCCTATTTAACATGATTTCGAATGTGATTGCTTAATTCTGAACACAGCTACATCCCCAGTTATTAAAGGGTGTTCACACTTATGCAACCATATTTAGTTTTTTATTTCCCTTTACCTAAAAGAATTCAGTTTGTTTTTCAATTAAGTTGTAGTTTATAGGTCACATTAACCCCTTAATGACCACAGCACTTTTCCATTTTCTGTCCATTTGGGACCAAGGCTATTTTTACATTTCTGCGGTGTTTGTGTTTAGCTGTAATTTTCCTCTTACTCATTTACTGTACCCACACATATTATATACCGTTTTTCTCGCCATTAAATGGACTTTCTAAAGATACCATTATTTTCATCATATCTTATAATTTACTATAAAAAAATTATAAAATATGAGGAAAAAATTAAAAAAAACACACTTTTTCTAACTTTGACCCCCAAAATCTGTTACACATCTACAACCACCAAAAAACACCCATGCTAAATAGTTTCTAAATTTTGTCCTGAGTTTAGAAATACCCAATGTTTACATGTTCTTTGCTTTTTTTGTAAGTTATAGGGCCATAAATACGTAGCACTTTGCTATTTCCAAACCATTATTTTTCAAAATTAGCGCTAGTTACATTAGAACACAGATATCTTTCAGGAATCTCTGAATATCCATTGACATGTATATATTTTTTTTTAGTAGACATCCCAAAGTATTCATCTAGGCCCATTTTGGTATATTTCATGCCACCATTTCACTGCCAAATGCGACTAAATACAAAAAATCGTTCACTTTTTTACTAATTTTTTCACAAACTTTTGGTTTCTCACTGAAATTATTTACAAACAGCTTGTGCAATTATGGCTTAATTGGTTGTAAATTCTTCTCTGGGATCCCCTTTGTTCAGAAATAGCAGACATATATGGCTTTGGCGTTGATTTATAGTAATTAGAAGGCTGCTAAATGCCACTGCGCACTACACTTGTATTATGCCCAGCAGTGAAGGGGTTAATTATGGAGCATGTAGGGAGCTTTTAGGTATAATTTTAGCTTTAGTGTAGTGTAGTAGACAACCCCAAGTATTGATCTAGGCCAATTTTGGTATATTTCATGCCACCATTTCACCGCCAAATGCGATCAAATGAAAAAAAACGTTAAATTTTTCACAATTTTAGGTTTCTCACTGAAATCATTTACAAACAACTTGTACAATTATGGCACAAATGGTTGTAAATGCTTCTCTGGGATCCCCTTTGTTCAGAAATAGCAGACATATATGGCTTTGGCGTTGCTTTTTGGTAATTAGAAGGCCGCCAAATGCTGCTGCATTTCACACGTGTATTATGGCTAGCAGTGAAGGGGTTAATTATGTAGCTTGTAGGGAGCTTGCAAGGTTAATTTTAGCTTTAGTGTAGAGCTCAGCCTCCCACCTGAAACATGAGACCCCCTGATCCCTCCCAAACAGCTCACTTCCCTCCCCCACCCCACAATTGTCCCCGCCATCTTAAGTACTGGCAGAAACTCTGCCAGTACTAAAATAAAAGCTATATTTGAGCTTTTTTTGTGTTTTTTTAAGCATATTTACATATGCTGCTGTGTAGGATCCCCCCTTAGCCCCCAACCTCACTGATCCCCCACTAAACAGCTCTCTAAACCTCCCCCTCTGCCTTAATGGGCGCCATCTTGGGTACTGGCAGCTGTCTGCCAGTACCCAGTTTAGTAAAAAATTTGCCTTTTTTTTTAAAAAAATTCCCTTTTCTGTAGTGTAGCTTCCCCCAAGACCAACCCCCCACCCCTTCCAGATCCCTTAGCTGTTACTTTAAAACTTTAAAAACTTTTTTTTTTTGTTGCTTTTTACAGCTTTATTTTTCTGCAGTGTAGCGGTTCCCTCCCGCTCCCGCCCCATGCACGCGCCCGCCCTCCGCCCCCCGTGCACGCGCGCGCTCCCGTGCGCGCTCCCGACTGACCCGCCCCCGATCCCGCCTCCCTTCCCTCTACTCGGCACATCGATGGCCGCCCACCCGCCTCCCAGGCTTGCTCCCACCCACCAACGATACCGGCCACCGATGTCCGGTGCAGAGAGGGCCACAGAGTGGCTCTCTCTGCATCGGATGGCCATGGGGGGTTATTGCAGGATGCCTCCATATCGAGGCATCACTGCAATAACCGGAAAGCAGCTGGAAGCGAGCAGGATCGCTTCCAGCTGCTTTCCAGACCAAGGACGTACGCCACACGTCCTCGGTCATTAACTGTCTTTTTTTGAGGACGTGTGGCGTACGTCCTTGGTCATTAAGGGGTTAAAGGTGGAAAAAGTTCTGAAATGATTTATCTTTGTCTCATTTTTTTACATCACAGAAACCTGACATTTTAACAGGGGTGTGTAGACTTTTTATATCCACTGTATATATAATGGCTGTAATGTCCCTTTAAGTATTTAAAAGCTTGCTAATGATCTACTTTAAAATATCTTACTACTCTGACTCCCATTTGTCAAATGCAAACTATGTGACAAATTGTGTGAGTGAAAAAGGTTAAACAATAAGCAGCTATATGTCAGCCACTCTCCCTGAAATGTCAATCACAATCCCAGCTACTCCCCTATATCAAGTGCACACTGGCAAAATAAAGACCACAGCATTACTGAAAAATGATACAGTCATACATACTGAACATGAGAATGTGTAATTACATATAAAAAGTAACCTACACAATAATTTGTTTTATTAAATTATTGCTAGCATCGATTAGAATGCTGTTTGTACAGAGAATGTGATGCCAGTTTACCATTCCAGTTTTAGAATCATTGTGTTTACTGAAATATTGCTTAACATCTGTTGTGATTATTAAACATCAGTGCCTATGGTGCCAAGCTGTTCTAACAGGGAGATTCCTTTCTCACATCCCCCCTGAGTCTACCCACCCTGTGGCTTTACAGCATGATCCAATTTCTTATAGCATTGTTGACTATGGAAACTGCTCCTTTTTTGTCATTGATTTACTCCTGAAGGCATTTGAATATCTCTGTTGGGCCTCAAATTTCCCACTTTTCTGTAGATACAAAGCACATTTATACTGTTTGTTTTAAGCAGAGAATAATGCATATGTAGTGTAACAAGTGCTAAATGAAAGGATGTATATAACATGACGTATCAGTATCTATCTGCAGATAAACATGTTTTATTTTTATAGTTAAAACTGCAGCACATTTCACTGTTACTCCCATGGCATCTTTTTATTTTTATTATTATTATTATATATTGCTGCAGCCCTTCCATTTTTTTCTCTAGGACCTTATACATACCCTGTCTCTTTAATCTCCCACTTCACTGCATACCTGCAGTGCACCTTTGTTCCTGTTCCATACATCTGTAAAAGTCAGCCGCTGGCCATGTCAGTTTTATGAGCTTATTTTTCTTAGCATCATGCACAAAGAAGGTGTTGAACTGATTTAAAAGCAGGTTCTTCAGAAATCCTGCAGTGTGAATGCTACATGTTAGTGACTAGTCTGCTATAATGTACACTAATAGTTAGATGTATAATCCCTAAAGTAACACCCATGAGATATCATAATAGGAAATGATTGTGTGGTTATATGCACTGGAACAAGTTATCTTTAAAAACATTGTACAGTTAATTCAATAACATATTTGCAACAATAATACACTTCCTGAACTTAAAGGGACATGAAACCCCATTTTCTTTTCAATTCAGATAGAGCATGTCATTTTAAATAACTTTTCAATTTATTTCTGTTATATAATGTTTTGTTTTCTTGATATCCTTTGATGAAAATAATATCTAGGTATGCTCAGGAGCTGCTGATTGGTGGTTGCACATATAGTCCTCATGTTATTGGCTCACTTGATGTGCTCAGCTATAGTCCAGTAGTGCCTTGCTGCTTCTTCAACAAAGGACACCAAGAGAATGAAGCAAATTAGATATAATAAGTAATTGTAAAGTTGTTTAAAATATTATTCTCTATCTGAATCATTAAATAATTTTTTTTTGGTTTAATGTCCCTTTGGTATTATCCTTTATACTAATGGTTGTATAAAAAAAACTTACTAATGGTATATTGCTTGGAATAGCAAAATATATCTATTTTTCTAAATAGTAAATATTACTTTGAGGGTCCCAATCTTAATAATATTAAACATATTTTTTTGTGAAAATCAGCCATGTTACCTGAGCCACTCAAAAGCTGAGCAAGCACTGTGGCAATTTGCAAATAATGGTGATTGCTAGAGTCACTGGAATGTAATTATTAATGGATCATAGGATATTGTCACTGTTGTGTATGGCAGTTGAGAGCTACTGCAGATCAGTAACTATTAAAAGCTCTTGTACACCTGCTTTAAGTAAACCAAACTCATTGTATAGGAACTGATACGTTTTTTAGCAGACTCCAGAAGATATTTATTAGTTATTTTAATACATAATCATATTCTCTATTTTTGAGGATAAAAAAAATCAAATTTTAAAGTAAAAGAATCCAGGAATAAATTCATGAAAAAAAAGGAAAAAAAGAATAAGATACCTGAATAAACATGTGGTTTAACTGTCCTTTTTATATAATATATAAGCAACATATATAGATAGGGAGGTATAAATAGATAGATAGATAGATAGATGATAGATAGATAGATATATAGATAGATAGATACTGTATAGCTGAATGAAAATATATTTGCATATCTATACAGAATAATAAAAACCTTATATCTATTTGCTTTCTCCTTGGTTGCAGTAACATTATACTGGTATTTCATTGACTCTGCATCCCATGACATCATTCAACAGAGTGCAAGCACACTGAGTAGGAAGGTTTACAACACTGGGGTAAGCAAAATAAATAAGAGGTCAATTTTTTTTTACAGTGCTTGCAAAACTATTCCAAACACTTCAACTTGACACCTTCTCTAGTGTTACCATAGCCCTAGTTAGCCCAGACCTTAAGATGTCCCTGTAGAAAACAAGATATGATATAAAGTTAGGGTTAGCAACCTACAGCATGTGATTCTTGCAAGCAGTGTTTTCTGCTGTCATGCACTAGTCCCAGTGCTACCACCTTCTGCTTCAATCCACATGCACAGACTTACTTGACAGGGAGAAAGTAGCTGACAGTCAAGACCTCAGGGGTTGTGACTTTATGCCTTGTGGGGCAAGGGGTCTGATCTGCTGTCTAATATTGATGTGTGCTTAAGAGAAAGGCTATAGAGTCACTGGTCTGATATTTTGGTTTGATATGAGTATGGTACAGTTGGGGCCATTTGGAGTTAAGGGTTTTCTGTGATGGCTGATATGGGAATAAGGATGACTATGAAGCCACAAGGCCAAGTGTGTAAACTAAGGTATGAGGTGGGTATGGGGCTCACAGAACAGTTGCAAGGCAAAAAGTGTGATGTGGGTAAAAGCCTTAAAGAACAGCCATAAGGTCTGATACTGGTATGGAGCTAACAGAATAGCTGTAGGTCAGATTCCTGACATGGGTATGGGGCTGACAGAGCATCTTCAATGTAATTTGGATAATATATGATGTCTGATTCTGGTATGGAGCTAAGAGAGCAGCTCTAGGATCAGGGCTCTAATCTGAAATCTGATGTGGGTATGAAACAAACAAAGTGATTGAAGGACCAGGGCTCTAATCAGACATCAGATGTGGGTATGCAGCTAACAAAGTGAATGAAGGACCAGGGCTCTAATCTGAGGTCAAATGAAAGAGAGGCTTCAGCAGTGGTAGTTGGTGAAGTTTTAAGTTGAGGGAAAGACAATTCTGCCATTTCCATAACTTAAGTAAAAAAATGTAAAAATGAAGCTCTCCAAAATGCCAAAGTTTCAGTGCTTTATTTTAGAAAGTGCAGAGTCAAACAGCCACGACGTTTCGGGGAGCTATGCCCCTTAATCATGTGGTAAGTGATAGTACAGGTACACCTGTTTAAATAGCTCACCTTGGGATTTTAACCCTTACAATCTTGTATTCCACATTCTATAAATGCAACAGCACCATCTGCTGGTGGAAAGATAGGTAGACCATGTACAAAAATTAAAAACAAAAACAGCTATGAAGCCCCTATACCAGAACCACATCTACATAAACAATAAACACTGCAATTTATTTATTAGAACTTATTTAAACAACATTAGGCTCCATGATTTAAAACCAATATTGCAGAATATAAGAACACAAGAGCAACACCAGATCAGTAGAACACAGACCAGTCTATCTCTCTATTGAGCCCCCTAGGCTCCAGGGTATCCAACTTAAAAATCCAATAGGATTCACGTTGTTTCAAAAGGATATCCCTATTGCCACCTCTACGGGGGGTCCTAATTTGTTCGATTACCTGGAACCTAAGTTGGCTAATAGGATGTCCCATAGCCAAAAAATGATAAGCTACTGGTGCAGTGAATACCTTACACCTGATGTTGCTCTTGTGTTCAGTGATCCGATCCCGTACCCTCCTAGAGGACTCGCCAATGTAGGCTTTCCCACATGGGCATTTGATCATGTAAATAACATAATTGCTATTGCAAGTAAAGTAGTCCCTATAATGAAATTTATAACCACTATGTGGGTGTAAAAAATAGGGACTCTTTATTATAGAATTGCAATTGCTGCACCCTAAACAGGGAAAACAGCCCAAATTCTTTTTGGTGATAAACCGCTGAGATAGTATTCTACCAGGGCCAATGTCAGCTTTAATCAAAGAGTCCCTCAAGCTCTTACTACGCTTATATGCTGGCATAGGCATTTGGTCAAATTCAACAACCTCCGAATTGCAATCTTTCAGGATACCCCAATGTTTTTTGATAATTTTCCAAACCTGATCAGTTCTGCAACTGTTGGAAATTATACTTTTTAACAATTATTTTTTATTTGAAGACTTTTTTTACCTTCAGTTGCAGGGTACAGCCATGGGCTCCAACGTTGCCCCTAACTATGCAAACATTTTTATGAATCTTTTTGAAGAAAAATTTGTTTTTGAAAATTATTTATTTCGTCAGTGTGGCGCCACCTGGTGGCGCTACATTGATGATATTTTTGGCATATGGTTGGGCAGCGTTGGAGCCCTTGAACTTTTTGTTAGGGAGTTAAATGATTCGACAAACAGTATTAAGTTTACACTTACTTATAGCGAAATTTCAATTGATTTTTTGGATGTGACTGTTTTGAAGGATGGGTGCAATTTCAAGACTGATATTTTCAGCAAGGAAACTGATAGGAATAACCTGCTATTATATAGCAGTGCACATCATCCTTCACTAGTCAGATCATTGCCAAAGAGTCAATTGCTTAGAGTTAAGTGCATAGTTGCAGAGGAATCGTTAGTACCCTTGCGACTTTCAGAAATGGGTGACAAATTTGTGCAACGCGGGTACCCCAGAGATCTTATTGTTGACACCATCAATCAGGTGTCCCAATTGGATCGAAAATCATTGTTAAAACCTGGGTTGTCTTCTAAAAAAGATTCAAAGAGAATGATTTTTGTATCTGAATTTTCCAGACAAAGTGATCAGGTTTGGAAAATTATCAGAAAACATTGGGGTATCCTGAAAGATTGCAATTCGGAGGTTGTTGAATTTGACCAAATGCCTATGCCAGCATATAAGCGTAGTAAGAGCTTGAGGGACTCTTTGATTAAAGCTGACATTGGCCCTGGTAGAATACTATCTCAGCGGTTTATCACCAAAAAGAATTTGGGCTGTTTTCCCTGTTTAGGGTGCAGCAATTGCAATTCTATAATAAAGAGTCCCTATTTTTTACACCCACATAGTGGTTAAAAATTTCATTATAGGGACTACTTTACTTGCAATAGCAATTATGTTATTTACATGATCAAATGCCCATGTGGGAAAGCCTACATTGGCGAGTCCTCTAGGAGGGTACGGGATCGGATCACTGAACACAAGAGCAACATCAGGTGTAAGGTATTCACTGCACCAGTAGCTTATCATTTTTTGGCTATGGGACATCCTATTAGCCAACTTAGGTTCCAGGTAATCGAACAAATTAGGACCCCCCGTAGAGGTGGCAATAGGGATATCCTTTTGAAACAACGTGAATCCTATTGGATTTTTAAGTTGGATACCCTGGAGCCTAGGGGGCTCAATAGAGAGATAGACTGGTCTGTGTTCTACTGATCTGGTGTTGCTCTTGTGTTCTTATATTCTGCAATATTGGTTTTAAATCATGGAGCCTAATGTTGTTTAAATAAGTTCTAATAAATAAATTGCAGTGTTTATTGTTTATGTAGATGTGGTTCTGGTATAGGGGCTTCATAGCTGTTTTTGTTTTTAATTTTTGTACATGGTCTACCTATCTTTCCACCAGCAGATGGTGCTGTTGCATTTATAGAATGTGGAATACAAGATTGTAAGGGTTAAAATCCCAAGGTGAGCTATTTAAACAGGTGTACCTGTACTATCACTTACCACATGATTAAGGGGCATAGCTCCCCGAAACGTCGTGGCTGTTTGACTCTGCACTTTCTAAAATAAAGCACTGAAACTTTGGCATTTTGGAGAGCTTCATTTTTACATTTTTTTACTATTGTTGGGGAGTTTTGTAGTGACTCCTTGGAGCTCTGACCTGTGAGTATTGCTGCTGGATGTATTGCACTATTTCCATAACTTAAACCAGTTACTGTTTTTAAGGAGTGAAGGATGTGTGTTTGCAAAAATGGTGTGATGTGAATGGCGAGCTAGACTTACTAGTATAAAGCTTCATCTTTTCAGGTTCTAATACTATTCCTGCTTCCTAAAGTTCAGAAAAAACAGCTTCTATAGGCTAAAGTGGCAAGTATTGAGTGTGATCTCCCCTTACACTATAACATAATAACAGGAACCTGGCTCTTGTAAATTAATGTCAGTGTTAACACCTGTATTTGTCCTACTATTTCATCTCAAAATAACTGCTGTGAAAAAGGTCTATTATACCAGGTTTGTGCAACACATGGTCAAAGGTCTCAGATGTTTAAAAAAAAAAGGCATACAAAGGGCTTTAACATAGAAATACATACATACACATCTAAATATATATATGTATGTATATAGAGTGAGTGTGTGTTTACAGACAGACATATATACACATATAAACACATAAACACATATGTATACATATATAGACATATAAAGAAATTAACTCATTGTGTAGTTCATTTAGCATATCTAAACAAGTCAGGAGGCTTGTTTTTTCCCAGAAAACCTATAGATACACTGTTTTCAATGCAGCAAATGATTCTGGATAAGATATGCAAATAAGGTTCACAATGACTCACTTTTTAACTTTAGTCTGCTTTAACGCAGACTCCCTTTACGCTATAGCATAGCTGTATACACAGCTTTTAAGCTTAGCTAGGGTTAGTACAGTGATTCAGACATCCCAGGACAGCAGTTTCATGGTTTTTGCCACTCATCAGCTGGGAGTAGGTGAATCACTGCTGGAGGAAGTTGATTTCTGGGCAAATACAACACTAGCTGAGAGTAGGTCAATTACTTAAAAAGTTGTTGTATTTCGCCAAGAAATCAACTTCACCCAGCAGTGATTCACCTACTCCCAGCTGATGAGTGGCAAAAACCATGAAACAGCTGTCCTTGGATAGTCTGAATCACTGTACTAACCCTAGCTAAGCTTAAAAGCTGTGTATACAGCGATGCTATAGCGTAAAGGGAGTCTGTGTTAAAGAAGACTGAAGTAAAAAAGTGAGTCATTGTGAACCTCATTTGCACATCTTACCCAGAATCCTTTGCGGCTTTGGAGACGGTGTATCCAGAGGTTTTCTGGGAAAAGCAAGCCTCCTGACTTGTTTAGATTTATTAAATGAAATACACAATGAGTTATGTTCTTTATATTTTGTGCTTAGTGGAGGATTTTAAACTCACGTTTCACCTCCCTATAATTTAAAAGTTGTTGTATATAGACATATAAATAGGTGCATTGGAGCCCTTTGCAGTCAAGGAGCTGAAAACATGAAAAATCATATTTATGCAATATTCTTATTTAATAAAGTATTATAGTGTGTATTTACTATAAATATTGTACATTCCAATGTTCTTCACATAGGAGAATATGTTCTATGTATTGTTAAATAGATTTTCCTATATGTATTTTTATATATCTATACTAATATATAATCATCTCTATATATAGGTCTAAAAATATATTTAACCTAAATTCCATCCGCTGTTTGTTAACACAGTGGGGCCAATTTATCATCGGTCTGTCCGACATGATCCGCTCAGCAGATCATGTATGACAGACATTAATAAATGCAGACAGCATACACTGTCTGTATTTATAATTGCACAAGCAGTTCTTGTGAACAACTTGTGCAATGCCGCCCCCTGCAGATTCGCGGCCAGTCGGCTGCTAGAAGGGGGTATCAATCAGCCCGATCATATGAGATCGGTCGGATTGATGTCCACAGCCTTAGAGCAGGCGGACCAGTTAAGGAGCAGTGGTCTTAAGACCGCTGCTTCATAACTGCTGTTAACGGCGAGTCTGATGGCTCGCATGGAAACAGGGGCATCAGGGGCCATTCGGCAAAAAGCCTGAGATGTTGCATATCTACAAATCTATTTGGATACCTTACCCAGAATCCTCTGGTACATTGGTAACAATGTATGTGGAGTTTATTTTGGGTGAAGGCAAGCGGGGATACTTGCCTAGATGTGCTAATTGCCTATGCAATAATTTCTATTGATTTACTTTTGTGATGTAGAGGATTTTAATCTCAAGATTTTATCTCCAGCATAATTTTAATAAATATATATAGGTACATATATTTAACACAATATGGAACATATTTTGCTTGTTCAGAACATTAGAATGTACATTATGCCAAGTAAGCTTCTGTATTTGCGCTTTTAAATAACTGTGCAACTTATTGGGTAAATTGTGGCTATATTAAAGTCTATAGGGGAATGCGATTATGCTTTTTACTTTCAACCAATAATAAACCTCTGGGCGCAAATAATGAAGTCTAGCGGATTTAATGCTCGAATGCAAGTACAAAATTGTTTTGCACTTCTAATCAAGCGCTAAACTAGAAATGCACTGCCTAAATAAGAATTATTACAAATACTCAAAATTTTATATTGAAAAAAGACCACGTGGGCCAACAGGATATAATGTACTAAAAAAAAATGTTTTCAAAAGGCAAAATATAATTAAAGGGACATAAAACGCAAAATTGTTTTTTTCAGGATTTAGACAGAGCATGCAATTTAAAAAAGTTTCCAATTTACTTATATTATCAAATTTGCTTCATTCTCGTTATTCTTTGTTGTAGAGATATCTGGATAGGTAGCATTCACATGTCTGAAAGACAGGAAATAGTGCTGCCATCTAGTGCTTTTGCTAATGTATAACAGGCTTGCTAAACTGTAGACATATAGTGCTGCAGACTAGTGCACGCTCCGGATCTTACATTCCTGTGTTTATTTACTGTAAATATTTCACATTCCAATGTTCTGCACCTAGCAGAATATGTTATTTGTATTTGTAAATATATATTCCTATATAAATCTGTATATACAGTATCTATACCTATAAATAATTATATATATATATATATATATATATATATATATATATATATATATATAATATAGAACAATACAAAATATGCACTCTCTGTGTTTATAACACAGCACTCTTTAATATGTTGTGACATTTCGGGTCATTCACCCCTTCCTCAGACATCCGAGGAAGGGGTGAATGCCCCAAAACGTCACAACATATTAAAGAGTGCTGTGTTATAAACACGGAGAGTGCATATTTTGTATTGTTCTATTTGACCTCTTATGCACCCTGGTCTATAAACTTTGGCGTGTGAGAATGTGCTATCTACTACCTATATATAGGTATAGATATATATTGTACCAAAATACCATCAGATATATGTAGAAATATGTATTTATGAATAAATAGAACACATTCTGCTAAATGTAAATAGAATGTGAAATATTTATATTTTTATGTCAGGTTAGTGCACATAAGATATGCAATCGGGTATGCGCATATGTGAATATGAGGTCAGGTATGCGCATATGAGAACAATTTTTACTTTCAACTCATAAAACCAGCGCAACCCAATGAGCACAAAAACTTTACTTCTAGCGCAACTAGCGCTCTAGTGTAAGTAAATTGTGCTCCACTTGTAATCTGTAGTCATAAAGAAAATGTAATACATTGCTTCAGAATATATTGATAATTTAATAAATACAAGTATTGATGAGAAAACAAATAATAATAACATAGAATTAGGACTATTTAAATATGTTTTGTTTATGTATTGTTGTTTAATTGTAGTATTATTAAAGACCATATAGTCTTGTAGATTTGTGCTTTCTGGGAACTTTGGCTTGGTTGCATCAGGATTTCTAGTATCATGGTAACACACTGTGGCATATGTTTTCCTAACAGATTACAATCGGACACTTTCAAACACTTTCATTATTTTAACTCAGGTAATAATTAGTCACTGTCAGGGCTGGGACAGAGGTTCTGTAAAACAGAATAAATTTGCCTTGTTGCACCAGCAGTCACAAATGAAGCAATAAATTAAAAAAGCAAATTGTTACAGACCTCAGAGATCACAAATCAAGATATCCACCTGAAATTTAGGAAATATCAGACTGTTCCCTCACAACTTCTAGAATTAGCAATACTTTTATATACCTAAACAAGATGTTTATTATTAATTTGCTTTTATTTTGCTACTGAACTGTTATTTTGTTCTTCAGTATCTTTGGCTACCTTGAAATAAACTTACAAACATTTTTATATAATGACAGGGAAGTTTTTATACAGTATTTCAATGTATCTTATTCAGTAAGCTAAAGCCATGGGTACATCAAATTACCAACCACTCCGCAACAATATCTTTATAATATTCAAATCTTTCTATTATTACTTTGATCGAGAAAATAAAACACAAATAAAGAATGTTGTTTTTAAATTACATTTTCTCTTATTGTACATTTTTTTCTATGTTATTTCCTTTTTTATTGGAACAATCAAGATCTGTTTTTATGGGCTGCCTTATGGTGCAGATCCAATTAAAAGAAATCTACCCTGGGGAAGGCAGTGAACACAATTTAAATTACATTATCACTTGTGTTATAAAGAATTTTGAATATCTGCATTGGTTAAATATCCTGTTTTATATAAAAACGTGACTCTCTATATGTCCATCTTCTATAGATACAACATTTCCTTGTTTAGCCAGTTAGCCATACTCACGTCATGGCAACCAATTGCAGGGAACTGTTAACCTTGCCCTTCTCTCCAGCTGTAAAGCAATGAACTGGTATAGTACTTTATCTGTAAATACATTTACTGTAGCGTTGACTAATGTGTAATTGAATACTATTTTAAAAATGATGTAATGCTACATACATCACATTTTGTGAAATATTTATATTTAAAAAATCATCTGCTTTCTTCATTTTCTTATCTTTCTATGAACTTTTAGGGATAAATATAATAAGGGAAATACTTAGAGAGAGATTTTACCAACTAAATAACAAAATCCAATCCTTAAAAATGCTTCAATAAATCTAACTATATTTTTTATTTATAAGCCTCTTTCTGGTGTATGGCACTTCTATCCAGCTTGCAGCTTTTCAGTTTCTTATTTACAGATATAAAATATATAGGGCTCGATGGCGAGTTAAGTGCAAATTTATGCTCCCACAAGTGCTTTATCTGTGCTCCCAGTAGCGCACGTATTTCAGGTCACACGTAAAACTTTTGCACTCTCGCGGTCACATCCTCACGCAGAAATAAAGACACTGCAAAGTTGCGAGCGCATGATCGTATTCCCCCAAAGACTTTAATGGAGCCTTGTTTTGAACAAAAAAAAACATGAGCGCAGGATTGCAATGAGATATATCTGTGTATTTCTATATATATATATCTGTATTTTTATGTGTATATATGTCTGTAAATATATGCATTGAAATACAAGTACTGTATATAATATACATGAATATATATTTATATTCATACAAGTGATCCTATGGATCCCTATGTAAAAACACTTGTGGCCCTTTTTTTTCTTATACCTGACATCTCATATCTTTGAGCCCTTACAACTTATTATCGCAATTTTTTAAAACATAATTTCAATTAGGTAGTGTTATTATGAGTGGAACTGCACTTTTAAATGTATTTTTGATGTTTTGTGACACTTTTTTGACTCGAGTTAACCAGAGCTCTGAAGTCTCAGTAATCACTATAGCATAAATCGCCATTGCGCTCATGTGTTCACATTTATTTTTATCTTGTAATACGGGGGGAATTTAATGCGTGCAAACAGACACAAAAATACGATAGCGCTTGCATGCAAAATATAGCACGCCACTCGTAATCTAGACCATTATTAGGATTAGTATTACTAATGCATCTTTGGCTTCAGCGCAGTTGATCTAGTGCAGCTTTGGGTTATCCCACAAGCCATAACTAATAAGGCTTTGTGTAGTATACCCCATAAAAGTCTATAGGGAAAATGAGTTAGCGCAGTTGTGATATCTGACATCTTGAAGGCTCACACACTAACTTTTTACTTTAAACTTGTAATATGTGCGCAAATCCAACCAAGGTAATTTTTTACTTTGATTGCACTTAGCACTCGAGTAAAAAAAAAAAAAAAATAGTGTGCCACTTGTAATCTGGCCCATAATTGGTTAGTAATTGTAACAGTAAGTGGTGCACCCATTTTTTTTTGTTCACCTTGTGCACAAAATAGAAGCAAGCTTTTAACGTGGGCAGGTTAGCAAGCGTATTACAATTTCAAAGTAAAAAGATTGCACTCAAGCAAAACCCGATGCGTGATAACTTCAGGACTTTAGATATCGCAACTGCGTAAACTTGTTTTTCCAATAGACTTTAATGGAGTGCACTCTAAAAAATAAAAAATAACACTTACAGTATAGAACATTGGAATGTTAAATATTTCTATTAAAAACACAGTAAAATATATAAAAAAATTAATACAAATTAATTTTTATGTTTAAAAGATATTTTAATTGTATTGCAATGAACTCCAATAATACGTTCAATTTATAAGGTAAAAAAGTCCATCAAGACAACAGTAAAAATCAAAATCAAATTCACAGGCCCCACTGTTTCCATCTATCTTTCATAAAATGGAAACAAATTATATCAAACAGTTGAATGGAAATAGTAGGTAATGTATGATAAATAAATCAGTGCCAATAAAATAATATTTATATATGTTTTTAAATACTGCATCACTGATTAAGGCCTAATCTTTTTTTAAACAAATATCATCCTTAAAAGGACAGTCAACACTAAAATTGTTATTGTTTCAAAAGATATACAACACCTTTACTTCCCATTCCCCAGCTTTGCACATCAAACATTGTTATATTAATATACTTTATAACATCTAAACCTCTATAAATTTCTGCCTGTTTCTAAGCCACTACAGACAACATCTTATCACATGCTTTTTTATTTGCTTTTCACAACAGGAGACTGCTAGTTCATGTGGGCCATATAAATAACATTGTGCTCACACCCTGTGAGTTATTTAAGAATCAGAACAACACAGCACTAATTGGCTAAAATGCAAGTCAATAGATAATAAATAAATTATGATCAGTGGGCTGTCAGAAGATGCTTGGACACAAAGTAATTCTGCGTTAGCCTTAAAAAGCAGCGTTAAGGGGTCCTAACGCTGCTTTTTATCTAACGCTGGTATTACGAGTCAGACAGGAAAGGGTCTACCGCTCACTTTTTTTCTGCGACTCGAGGCTACCGCAAATCCCCTTACGTTAATTGCGTATCCTATCTTTTCTATGGGATTTGCCTAACGCTGGTATTACGAGTCTTGGAAGAAGTGAGCGGTAGACCCTCTACCGCCAAGACTCCAAACGCCGGAACATACAGCTCTTAACTACAGTGCTACAAAGTACACTAACACCCATAAACTACCTATGAACCCCTAAACCGAGGCCCCCCACATCACAAACCCTATAATAATTTTTTTTAACCCCTAATCTTCCGACTGGCCCCACAAAAAGCCCCTCAAAAAGCCCTTTTAAGGGCTGGTAAAAGAGCTGATTACTTTGTAATTTAGGATAGGGTAGGGCATTTTATTATTTTGGGGGGCTTTTTTATTTTATTAGGGGGCTTAGATTAGGTGTAATTAGTTTAAACTTCTTGTCATTTTTTTTTATTTTCTGTAATTTAGTGTTTTGTTTTTTTGTATTATAGTTTAGTTTATTTAATTGTATTTTAGTTTAGATAATTGTAGTTAATTTATTTAATTAATTTATTGATAGTGTAGTGTTAGGTGTATTTGTAACTTAGGTTAGGATTTATTTTACAGGTAATTTTGTAATTATTTTAATTAGGTAGCTATTAAATAGTTATTAACTATTTAATAGCTATTGTACCTAGTTAAAATAAATACAAAGTTGCCTGTAAAATAAATATAAATCCTAAAATAGCTACAATGTAACTATTAGTTATATTGTAGCTATATTAGGGTTTATTTTATAGGTAAGTAATTAGTTTTAAATAGGAATAATTTATTTAATTATAGTAATTTTAGTTCGTTTTATTTAAATTATATTTAACTTAGGGGGGTGTTAGGGTTAGGGTTAGACTTAGGTTTAGGGGTTAATAACTTTATTATAGTAGCGGCGACGTTGGGGGTGGCATATTAGGGGTTAATAATTGTAGGTAGGTGGTGGCGATGTTAGGAAGGGCAGATTAGGGGTTAATAAAATTTATTATAGTGTTTGCAAGGCAGGAGTGCGGCGGTTTTAGGGGTTAATACATTTATTATAGTGGCGGCGATGTCTGGTCGGCAGATTAAGTGTAGGTAGGTGGCGGTGAGGTTGGGGGGGGCAGATTAGGGGGTAATAAATATAATGTAGGTGTTGGCGATGTTAGGGACAGCAGATTAGGGGTTCATAGGGATAATGTAGGTTGCGGCGGTGTCCGGTTGCAGATTAGGGGTTAATAATAAAATGCAGGTGTCAGCGATAGCGGGGGCGGCAGATTAGGGGTTAATAAGTGTAAGGCTAGGGGTGTTTAGACTCGGGTTCATGTTAGGCTGTTAGGTGTAGACTTAGAAAGTATTTTCCCATAGGAAACAATGGGGCTGCGTTAGGAGCTGAACGCTGCTTTTTTGCATGTGTTAGGTTTTTTTTCAGCCAGCTCAGCCCCATTGTATCCTATGGGGAAATCGTGCACGAGCACGTTTTTCCAGCTTACCGCTACCGTAGGCAATGCTGGTATTGAGAGTTGAAGTGGAGCTAAATTTGGCTCAATGTTCCCTTTTCTGAGGCTAACGCAGCCATTCAGACAACTTGTAATACCAGCGTTGTCTTAAGGGTGCGCTGGAAAAAAAAGGCTTGCTAGCACCGCGGGTGTTTACCGACAAAACTCCTAATCTAGGCGTATATTAATATAACTGTGTTACTTATGCAAAACTGGGGAATGGGTAATAAAGGGATTATCTATCTTTTAAAAAAAATTAAATTCTGGTGTAGACTGTCCCTTTAAGTTAACTGAACATTCTAATGCTACAGCTATGCTGCAATCAGAATCTGCAACTTTCCATTCAATGGAATTACTATTTTTATTTTAACATCAATTATTTAGATTGTCAATGCTAGTAACTAGGGGTAATGAATACAGAAATGAGTTTTCATGCTCGTTTTGGTTAAATTAACACTTTTTCCAATTGCAAAATATGTGAGATCTAGCTTTCAGCCTAAATCAGCTGTGTTAGTTATCAGTGATTCATTAGGAAAGGAAATATATTTAACATATTGGCCTAGATTACAAATGAGGCGATATTGATAGTATAGGGCGCGTTAACCATATTGTGACCCTGTGCAAAGAAAAAAGCACAATCTGGTATTACAAGTCAATAATAAAAGAGATTTATAAGAGAATGAAAGTGTAGCCAAAAATGTTTAGTTCATATTAGAAGTGGCGAGTTATATGTTGCTTACACATAATAGTGCTGGAAAATTTTAACAAAACTGAAGACCTGAAGTAAAGTGCTAGGGCTACAATGAGAACACCTGTATAATATATTAACCTATTTCACACACACACACACACACACCTATATATACACATATACAATATATATATATATATATATATATATATATATATATAGATAGATATAGATATATATATATATATATACACACACATGTATGTATATACTGTATGTATATATATATATATATATATATGTATTATATACACTGTATATATACTGTGTATATATATATATATATATATATATATATATATATATATATATATATATATATATAAAAGCAAAAAAGAAGCACTCACTGGATTTTCATCAAAAAGTGACCAGAAATTTAATGTAGTTTGTGACGTTTCGGGACAACAACAGTCCCTTCCTCTGACAAATAAACACTGAACAAAAGCTGCCTTAAATAGGCTCCCAAATACACTCCCCTCAGGTTCAGCCAATCAGGTTGAATAATTACACACACCCATAAAGTGACCAATGAAAAAACATAATCCAAATTGTGCATGTGACTGTTATAACGTTATTGAAAAAATGCTTTAAAAACACATTCCCTTTGGACCCCAATGCTAGTAGTCATGCCCTCTAGTTACAATAAACATCATATGTGGTTATCAATCGTCTAAATAAATGCAAAAGATCATAAAGTCGTCTATTATTGAACATCCAATCAAACATTGGATTACAAAAACTCAACTTGTAATAGGTTCCAATTCGTCATTCCTCTTACTCCTGATCCGCCCCTTGTTGCCAGGGACGCGATCAGCTGTACGACTATAGCCATCAAACAAAGTTACAGATCAGCCCCTGATTACTAGGGACACAGACCTCGGTCCAACTCTAACCCTCAAAACAAATACGCATCACCACACACAATAGCGCATATACTGCTAAGTTCCTTATTGTCTGCGCCTTTCTAGATACTCTGTAGCCGATCGCCTTGTAAAAAACTAACAAACATGTAAACAAAAAATCGTCCAATGGCAAAATGCCATGTAGAAGAATGGGCGTGTATATAGGAGCGTGTATGCCTCAGTAGTAAATATGCTAATGTCTAATACACCACCATCCAAAAAGCCAATGGCAAGGAGCCACGACGAAAAATAGGCGTATACATAAAGGCTTGCCTGTCTCAAACGTAAATACACTGACATCCGATATACTGCAATCAAAAACACAAGCAAAAACCAAAAAAAAAAAAAAATAAAAAAAAAAAAAATAAAAAATAGAAACTAAAATAAAAAACAACGACACAAAATACACCAATGTATAAGCCAATATAAGCACATTGTTCCAATCCCTCTGTGCACTGGCAACCGTATCATATATAGCGAAATCGCAATGTTTAAATTGTCAAGATGCACATAAAGCAAAGATCAGCTATATCCAGTGTAACATACCCTTGGGTGCACATAACTAAACTTATAACAAGGATTTACTTATAGAACACCTATTTGGTGTCCAGCATGTTTAATATATTTTCTTAAAAATTGCCATCTATAAATCAGTAAAACAAATTTAGCCAATCGCTAAATGTCTAGCCCTAATGGGCGTGTTATTAACTCATAGTGCATAAAAAATGAGCCTATTGCTCAAATCCTAACGTGAACTATTATCACTTAAAGATTAGAGGTAACAGGGGACATTGGGAGTCCTCTAACTCAAGTGCAGCAGCATTACCTCCATTGGCTGGACATCCATCTGCACATCGTTTTTTAGGAAGAGGCGGAGGCCACACACGAGGCGGGGGGGGGCATTGCCCGCCGATACCACCAACAACGGAGAACATAGATAATATTGTATTTAACATCAGTTCACGTATACTATCTGAGACTGAAATTAATTTGTTAAATAAAGGCTTATCTTTTGTGCCCTCGGTGAAAACCAACGAATTTGATCTGTATTTTGATGTGCAGAGGTTCAGTAGAAATCTTAGACTAAAGGAATATTTTAATAACAATTCAGAACAAAGGAGTGACTTCAGAGCAAAAGGGTCTTTTGATCCATCCTCAAATAACCCTACTATCAGCACTTTCACTGGTTTTCTTTCTAACAACATCAAAGACAGACCAGACATGTCAATAAGAGACAATCTAACAAAAGACGAGAGATTGGCCCTTAAATCCTTAAGTGAAGATTCTTCAATCGTGATTTGCCCTGCTGATAAGGGTGGGGCTATTGTGATCATGGACGTGTCATACTACAAATCCGAGATTCTCAGTCAGTTGAGAGATACAAATACCTATCTAGCTTTGGATAGGGATCCCACTTCAAGATTAAAGAGGAGAATTGACACAACTTTGATTGAGTACAAAAATGAGGGTCTGATCACACAAGATGACTATAACTTCTTACGTCGGGAACATCCACTTATTCCCCTACTATACACCTTACCTAAGGTTCATAAAAATGCAAAACAACCACTGGGAAGACCTATTGTCTCGGCTAGAGGGTCTTTACTTCAGCCTTTAGCCCAGTTTGTGGATTTCTATTTACAACCTCTCGTTAAATTAACACCATCCTATATACGGGACTCCCAGGATTTCATCACGAAGATTACCAATTTAAAGAACATCACTGACCAAGATCTATTGGTCACCTTAGACGTGTCAAGCCTATACACCGTAATCCCCCACCATGAAGGCACCAAGGCAGTTATACAGACCTTAAGAAAAGCGGTATATATCGGTCCATCTGAAGAAGTACTTGTTGGCCTGCTCACTCTATGCTTAACAGAGAACTATTTTTTGTTTGATACTACATTCTACAAACAAATTTCGGGGACAGCAATGGGGTCAAATGTGACCCCATCTTTTGCCAATTTGTTCATGGCTCAACACGAGTCAATCCTGATGAAAGTGTATGATGACAATCGCATCAGACACTATTGTCGCTACATCGACGATCTGTTCTTAATATGGAGTGAGAGTGAGAACAGTCTACTGGAATGGATTAACCATCTTAATTCATTGGCAAGTCCTATTAAATTTACACACACAGTTAACAACAACAGTGTGGACTACCTGGACGTGAGAGTGTTCAAAGTAGAAGACAGACTGGGAACAACGCTATTCCGTAAAGAAACTGACCGCAATTCATTATTACATGCGAATAGCTGCCATCAACCTAGCCTTATCCGTAACATTCCCAAGGCTCAATACCAACGCGTAATCAGAAACAACACGGATGAAACAACATGTGAACAACAACTACAGGAGATGACAAAACGTTTTATCCAGAGGGGATACAAAACAAATGAGTTAAGAGATATGAAGACTCTAGCATTAAACACGGGAGACACAACAGCTATTACATCATCTGACAACACCAATCAATTGACTTTTGTGACCACATATTCCCCTGGAGTAGTACCACTAACGAGAATGGTCAAGGAAGAATGGAAACTAATAGAAGCGGACAACACCTTACCATTCAAAGATTGGAAACCACCAAGAATAGGTTTCAGACGGGGCAAAAACCTTAGAGATATCTTGGTAAAGGCCGACATTAACCCAGATGGTGGTTCACAAACGTGTTTAAAAACAAAGAAAAAGGGCTGTTATCGATGCATCAGCTGCGTGACCTGTAGTGGGATGCTCACCGGCTCCCAGTTCCACCATCCAGAAAGTAACAAAATCTATAACATCAGACATTTCCTTACTTGCACCACGAAATATGTTGTGTATTTATTAAACTGCCCGTGTGGCAAGTTTTATGTTGGTAAGATGACAGATGATGCCAAAACCAGGATGGCCAATCATAGATCTAGTATCAGACTGGCAATACGGAATGGAAAGGCGGACCAACCGGTGGCGAGACACTTTTTGGAGGCGGGGCATTCAGTCAATGACTTGAGATTTAGACTCATTGACCATGTACCAGTCCCTAGGAGAGGGGGCAATAGGGGTAATCTTCTATTACGCAAGGAATCAAGATGGATCTATGAATTGGGGACTATACACCCCAGAGGACTCAATACCCACACTGGATGGCAATGTTTTCTGTGAACTTTGATTTTGACTTTTTGGTCTTTTTGTCCTTTTTTGATTCTTTAGGAATCCATAAGAGATTCTATGCCTCTGTGAGAGTCCATGATATCCCGCTGTTACATATATGAGAGTCCATGAGTCCATTATCAGCAATGCATATTTTTTCAATTTTTCTGATTTTTTTGATTTTTAATTGTTTTGGATTCTATTTTTGATCTATTGTTATAAATTTTGGCCTGTTTTTTGATCCCATGCATACATTTTCAATTTTTTGGACATTTATTATTATTTTTTTGATTTTTTCAATTGGTTTTGGATTCTATTTTTGAACTATTTTTACATTTTTTGGCCTGTTTATACATTTTTATTTATTTTTTGATTATTTAGGAATCCCTATGTGATTCCATGCTTTGGTGAGAGTCCATGATAATCCGCTGTAACATATTTGCTTTTTCTTGGATAATTGCCTTTTTTTGATATGATTATATCAATATTTTTTTCAATAGGAAATATTTGTTCTCTGTCAGTTCTCCACGTGCCAATTTTTGTTTTTAACTGTTTTATTTTAATTGTACTGTTCGTGTGGTGTATCACTCCAAGGAGTGGTTACACGATTCCTATTGGATCCTTCTGCAGTTTTGTCATGCCCTATATGATGTAGACCCTTTTTGTCTTCCCCCTCCCCCCCCCTTGTTTCCCCTTGGGGGTACAGTTAGATGCCCGAGATTGGGGCAATGACATGGTATGGTTAACATGTGTGGATATATGTTTTTATTTTTTTATGTTTATGCACTTTTTAGGTGATAATTTTAGTTTCACTGATTTAGACACATGTGTTAATATTCTTTAAATATATTTTTTGAAATTTTCTCAGTCCTCTTTTTTTCCCAGACGGGGATTGTATAATCTTTAAGTGATAATAGTTCACGTTAGGATTTGAGCAATAGGCTCATTTTTTATGCACTATGAGTTAATAACACGCCCATTAGGGCTAGACATTTAGCGATTGGCTAAATTTGTTTTACTGATTTATAGATGGCAATTTTTAAGAAAATATATTAAACATGCTGGACACCAAATAGGTGTTCTAGAAGTAAATCCTTGTTATAAGTTTAGTTATGTGCACCCAAGGGTATGTTACACTGGATATAGCTGATCTTTGCTTTATGTGCATCTTGACAATTTAAACATTGCGATTTCGCTATATATGATACGGTTGCCGGTGCACAGAGGGATTGGAACAATGTGCTTATATTGGCTTATACATTGGTGTATTTTGTGTCGTTGTTTTTTATTTTAGTTTCTATTTTTTATTTTATTTTTTATTTTTTATTTTTTTTTGGTTTTTGCTTGTGTTTTTGATTGCGGTATATCGGATGTCAGTGTATTTACGTTTGAGACAGGCAAGCCTTTATGTATACGCCTATTTTTCGTCGTGGCTCCTTGCCATTGGCTTTTAGGATGGTGGTGTATTAGACATTAGCATATTTACTACTGAGGCATACACGCTCCTATATACACGCCCATTCTTCTACATGGCATTTTGCCATTGGACGATTTTTTGTTTACATGTTTGTTAGTTTTTTACAAGGCGATCGGCTACAGAGTATCTAGAAAGGTGCAGACAATAAGGAACTTAGCAGTATATGCGCTATTGTGTGTGGTGATGCGTATTTGTTTTGAGGGTTAGAGTTGGACCGAGGTCTGTGTCCCTAGTAATCAGGGGCTGATCTGTAACTTTGTTTGATGGCTATAGTCGTACAGCTGATCGCGTCCCTGGCAACAAGGGGCGGATCAGGAGTAAGAGGAATGACGAATTGGAACCTATTACAAGTTGAGTTTTTGTAATCCAATGTTTGATTGGATGTTCAATAATAGACGACTTTATGATCTTTTGCATTTATTTAGACGATTGATAACCACATATGATGTTTATTGTAACTAGAGGGCATGACTACTAGCATTGGGGTCCAAAGGGAATGTGTTTTTAAAGCATTTTTTCAATAACGTTATAACAGTCACATGCACAATTTGGATTATGTTTTTTCATTGGTCACTTTATGGGTGTGTGTAATTATTCAGCCTGATTGGCTGAACCTGAGGGGAGTGTATTTGGGAGCCTATTTAAGGCAGCTTTTGTTCAGTGTTTATTTGTCAGAGGAAGGGACTGTTGTTGTCCCGAAACGTCACAAACTACATTAAATTTCTGGTCACTTTTTGATGAAAATCCAGTGAGTGCTTCTTTTTTGCTTTTCTATCATACACTGTACAGCACCCTGGTAGTTGTTGAACGTTGGTGAGAGTGCGCATACACCAATTTTTTGCCTATATATATATATATATATATATATATATATATATATATAATGTAAAATTGTAAAATTTAAGTTTATAATAAATAAAAATGCTTTAACAGTGATTTAAATATGACAAGATGATGGACTGGGAAGGGTTCAAAAGTGTACATGAATGTGTGTGTATTTGTTTATGTGTATGTATGTATGTTATGTGTGTACATAAAGAAACATACATACATACGCATGTGAACACTTCTAGGGGGTTCACCTCTAATCATTAATGTATGACCAGTCAACCACCAATGCAAGGTTGGCCTTCATTAGCGTGTTTTTATGCTACCCATGGCAAGTAGAGATGTGCATTGATTTTTGGACAAATACCCGTTCATCACTAAAATTTAAATTTTTGTTTAGTTTTGACGAAACGAAAATCCGAATGAATGCACCAATGAAAATAAAGAAAACAAAATAATACTTAAGAAAATCGTCAATATTCATTTGTTTCCATATTTTTTTTTAAGTGTTTAATATTTACCTTAAAGGGATACTAAACCCAAATTTTTTCTTTAATGATTCAGATAGAGCGGGCAATTTTAAACAACTTTCTAATTTACTCCTATTATCAATTTTTCTTCGTTCTCTTGCTATCTTTATTTAAAAAGCAAGAATTTAAAGCTTAGGAGCCATCCCATTTTAGGTTCAGCACCCTGGATAGTGCTTGCTTATTGGTGGATACATTTAGTGATGTCTCGAATTGTTCGCCGGTGAATAGTTCCCGGCGAACATAGCTTGTTCGCGTTCGCAACGGCGGGCGAACATATGCAATGTTCGATCCGCCCCCTATTCATCATCATTGAGTAAACTTTGACCCTGTATCTCACAGTCTGCAGACACATTCCAGCCAATCAGCAGCAGACCCTCCCTCCCAGACCCTCCCAGCTCCTGGACAGCAGCCATTTTAGATTAATTCGGAAGCTGCTTTCTTAGTGAGAGGAGGGACAGTGTAGCTGCTGCTGATTTAATAGGGAATTTGATAGCTAGGCTAGTGTATTCAGTGTCCACTACAGTCCTGAAGGACTCATCTGATCTCTGCTGTAAGGACAGCACCCCAAAAAGCCCTTTTTAGGGCTAGAACATCAGTCTGATTTTTTCCTGTGTAATCTAATTGCAGTTGCCTGCCTGCCAGCGTGTATGTCAGGCTCACAGCGTATACTGTGCCCACTTGCCCAGTGCCACCACTCATATCTAGTGTAACAGTAGTGTAAATTTAAAAAAAAAAACTTTTTTGACTGTGAAACATCAGTCTGCTTGTGTAATCTAATTGCAGTTGTCTGCCTGCCAGCGTGTGTGCCAGGCCCACTTGCCCAGTGCCACCACTCATATCTGGTGTAACAGTAGTGTAAATTTAAAAAAAAAAAAAATTTGACTGTGAAACATCAGTCTGCTAGTGTAATCTAATTGCAGTTGCCTGCCTGCCAGCGTGTCTGCCAGGCTCACAGCGTATACTGTGCCCACTTGCCCAGTGCCACCACTCATATCTGGTGTAACAGTAGTGTAAATTAAAAAAAAAAAAAAAAAAAAAATTTGACTGTGAAACATCAGTCTGCTTGTGTAATCTAATTGCAGTTGCCTGTCTGCCTGCCAGCGTGTGTGTCAGGCCCACTTGCCCAGTGCCACCACTCATATCTGGTGTAACAGTAGTGTAAATTTAAAAAAAAAAAATTTTTTGACTGTGAAACATCAGTCTGCTAGTGTAATCTTATTGCAGTTGCCTGCCTGCCAGCGTGTGTGCCAGGCTCACAGCGTATACTGTGCCCACTTGCCCAGTGCCACCACTCATATCTTGTTTAATAGTAGTGTGTGTACATTTAAAAAAAAAAAAAACTTTTTTGACTGTGAAACATCAGTCTGCTTTTTTGTGTCAGGCTCACAGCGTATACTGTGCCCACTTACCCAGTGCCACCACTCATATCTTGTTTAATAGTAGTGTAAGTGTACATTTAAAACAAAAAATACTTTTTGGACTGTGAAACATCAGTCTTCTTTTTTGTGTCAGGCTCACAGCGTATACTGTGCCCACTTGCCTAGTGCCACCACTCATATCTTGTTTAATAGTAGTGTAAGTGTAAATTTAAAAAAAATTAAACTTTTTGGACTGTGAAACATCAGTCTGCTTTTTTGTAAAACTGGGAAATGGATAATAATATCTTTCTTTTAAAACAATAAAAATTCTGGTGTAGACTGTCCCTTTAAACGGGGAGTTTGGTCTGTCACTGTGAAGCGGGCGTAACCCTTACACTACCTGATCGATACAACTTCATACCTGATGTTTTAAAGCACGTTATTCCAAACAATTTAGGAATGTTAGGTGATTTATACCCTTTATTGCTTTAAAACAGACTCTGTATCAACTGTAATTTTCCATGGGAGTTTTGCCATGGATCCCCCTCCGGCATGCCACAGTCCAGGTGTTAGTCCCCTTGAAACAACTTTTCCATCACTATTGTGGCCAGAAAGAGTCCCTGTGGGTTTTAATATTTGCCTGCCTATTGAAGTCGATGGCGGTTCGCCCGGTTCGCCCGTTCGCGAACAGTTGCGGAAGTTCGTGTCCGCCGTTCACGAACGCAAATTTTTAGGTTCGCGACATCACTATTAGCAAACCAATAAGCAAGCATAACCTAGGTTCTCAACCAAAAATGGGCCGGCTCTTAAGCTTTCCATTCCTGCTTTTTAAATAAAGATAGCAAGTGAACGAATAAGCATTTATAATAGGAGTAAATTAGAAAGTTGCTTAAAATTGCATGCTCCATCTGGTTCAGTGTCCCTTTAACGTGTTCCCCATGCGCTGGAGCGCACATTAAGGTAAGTATTGTAGCTACAGGTGAACTTTTCTCCTGTAGCTTTGAGAAATTTACATTTGTTTTAATGAAAACAAATTTAAATGTTTAACGAAAATTTAATTTCCGTTTCATTTTAAACTAAATGAAAACCAAATAGTGCAGCCAACGAATATTCGGGTAAACTAATAGCCCTAAATATTCGTAAATGTAATTTTCTTTCCTGCACATCTCTAATGGCAAGTAGAGGGAATGGGGAAAGGGATTTAAATCAGAAAAGCCATAATCCATAGCAGCAAGTAATGAACAAGACCAGTATCACCCAACAAACTTTACATGTAGCTCTGGCATAACCTTTATAAGCATCATAACCAACCCTGTTTAAGAGACTAAGCAGGGTAAATTCAATTTCAACTTGTTTTTCCATATATAAGCATGTTATTTTAGAAGCTAATGTGTTGTAGTTGCAAAACATAGAGCTTCTTTCTTGACATGCACAGAAAATAGAGGAGTCTATTAAAAAAGATCCCTGACAATATATGAGTTCTGAGCATACAGTTGTGTGATGTACTGCAGAATACACTGCTGTTTTAACTTTGGTTTAATGTCTTGCTCTCTATTTTCCAATTTCCTGTCCCTGAATTTTGAAACTTGGGAGTAATAATCTCATATCAAAACAAAGATTATAGATATAGTTTAGCAACAGTGTGGACTTGTGGAGTCAACCTTCATCCATCAAATATGCCCTTGATTGTCCTGATGTAACTCAGTTCTGACCAAGCGAATTAGAGAATTGTATTCTGGCAGTAGAGGGGGCTGTGTGTGCTTGATTCAGTTTAATAAAGAATAGACTGTACAGTGTAATCAATTAAATTGTTAAGTAAGGTCACAAATAAGTATATCAAATCAGCAAATAGACAAAAATCTACATATATTTCCATTATCTCTGTAAATCTACCAATAAATCAATAGATTGCCAGCCCCTAGGGGTATTTTCTTTGGTTAACTTTACAGTATTATCAACTGTGTTTCATGTGTTCATTATTGTATATTAGTGATATAATTTTGTACACTTCAGAAAATCCAAATATTGCAAAAATCAAAGACTACCAAGAAATATGTTTTTGGAGGGGTATTTTAAAATTATTTCAGTTAGTAGTACATGTTTTATTTTTATATTGTTTTATCTGATATATCTGTTTAGCTTTTCAAACAATTTATCTACAAACAAAATAGTTTAATGGTGACTTTTTTTAGAACACAAGGTGTTGATAAGTTGTTCTTAAAGGAACAGTATATACACTGACATGTATATTTATACATGAATATGTATGTTTGTAACTAGTGTTAAAAAAAATCAATATAGGTTAAAGTGACACATATGATTCTGTTATTTATATTAAAGAGCAATAATTAAAAATGTATTTTGTAATTTTGCCTTTAGATATATGAAAACAACATTTAAAAATGTAATAAAAAAAAAAATATATATATATATATATACAGTATATAGAGTACAAAAAACTCACCGCTTGGTAGTAAGAGAACCCTGAAGCCAAAATTTAGAACCTTCAATAATCCTAGTCTGCTGCCCAAAAATCAAACAATAGATTATGCAAAGGCCCCCGCCCGTGCACGCCTATTGTTAAAAAGGAAATAAAAGGTATGGGTATAAAGATAGGAATTTAGGCGCAGAGAATACTCAGAGGTCTGTTGCTTAAACCCAAATATATAAAAGATGCAGCTAATCTCAAACAATTACAACAAATTGATTCATTGATTGGCTATTGGAAGTATGTTTCAAAAAAACAGTTAGTGTATAGAAAACATAAATTTCAAAAACACATTGATATGCAATATAGTAATTGACACTTAAATAATTAAACACTTATAAAAATAAAATTAAGTAAAAATTGAATGGAGCAGAACAAAATAAAATACAATAAAATAGTCCTTTTGTAAAAAGCTCTGATACATCAATCCCAAATGCATGGATGAATTAATACAGCATGAATATCAGTTCATTAGGAAAATGAGATGAAAAACTATGCTTGTTCAAGTCTATTGTCTTTTTACAGACTGTACCTATTACTAAAAGGAGGTATTCCAGCTTCTTGTAAGATCTAGGACCAACAAAGAGAGGGGAGTGGATCAGCACCAGGCAGCTTTGGAGGTGGATCACAGACCAGCTGGGGAGCTCACTGATTGATTATACATGCGGCACTTACCTCATACGATTGGGGTAATTTCTAGTAAGTAGCTATTCTTCTTGATTCTACTAACTTGAGCACGCCAACTAGTTCTCTAATTGGAAATACGTTTTTCTGCACTTGGGAATCTTTGGGACTAATATTTCAGCTCCTTTTTATCTTCAACAAGAGTTGAAAAATATTGTTTTTCATCTCATTTTCCATCTCATTTTTAATCTATTAGGTTGTCACCAATATCAATAACCTAGTGAATTGTGCTCTTTTATTACTAATTGCTTTTCTTAGGACCTGTTTCAGTCACCACTGATATAATCCTGTCTATAACCATTATTATACATGCCACATTCCTCACGTAAGCATCCTAAAACTATACTTACAATTAAAAAACAATATTGGACTTTTTTCGCAAACTAACTGGGACTCTACCAAAGATCCTTCACAGTGAACCTGAGTCTCAGGATGAGGAATCCCAATCCAGTATACATTCTTGCACACACTCCCAACATTTTATCACTGAATCTACTCTGAAGAAGATGATAGCTGCACAGACCTTATCCATTACACAAGAGATTTAATGTTTACTCAGCTGGGTTGCAAAAAGATATTTCAGAGATCGGAGAAAGTGTAGATGCTTTTGAGCGCAAACATGATGATTTAACTACTGACCATGCCAACCTATTTGTGATAAGAGTGGGAAGTGACGTCACTGGATGGGGGAAGAGCTTAGGTCTGTTCGTCTGTGTCGCAGTTACAATGTGAGATCAATGCTACCAGATGTATATTTCCATGCTCTACAATAAAATAGTGTTCTACTCTCTTTGCTGTGTCTTGCATCTCATGACATGGTGTCAGAAGTACTTGACTGCGCTTCTGTTTCCTGATTGATGATGATGTCAAAGTTTACCCCACCTGAGCCTTTTGATTTCTCTCAGCCTGCAGCTTGGCCCACATGGCGTCAGCGGTTTCAGCGATTAAGGATTGCTTTCAAGCTGGACAAGGAAAGTGGTGAAGTACAAGTTAATTCTCTTTTATACTCTATGGGGAAAGATGTGGAGCCAGTTTTCAATGCCTTTACTTTCCAAGAAGGGGAAGAATTTGACTTTAAAAAAATAGTTATGAACAAACTCAGTGCCCACTTTGTGCCCAAAAGAAATGTGATTCATGAGAGGGCTTGTTTTCACAAATGTGCTCAGCGTGTGGGAGAATCTGTGGAGTCATTTGTGCACAGCCTGTATGAACTAGCTGAATTTTGTGAGTTTGGTGTTGCTAAAGAGGAGCAAATCAGACACAGAATAGTTATAGGAATTGCAGATGCTGAAGTCTCACTGAAGTTACAGTTGGAGGCTGAATTAACATTGGATGGAGCTATTAGGATGGCCCGCCACAGTGATCTGGTGAAAAAGCAAAGTGCTGATCTGAGGTCTGAGAGTATCGTGGATGAAGTGCAGCAGTTTAGGAGGGCTGCTGGTGAAAGGCACAGTGTGAGTGGTAGACCAAGGGCAGCAGATAGGCCCAGAAGTGGATGGGCGCAGCATTCCCTATGCACTCGGTGCAACCGTGCCCATGATCAGATAGTTATATGCCCTGCTAAAGACAAAAGATGTAGTAATTGTAAGAGAATGGGCCATTTTGAAGTGGTATGTAAAACTAAATATATTAAGGAGATGCAGGTGGATATCGACCAAGAGGATCAATAAGTGTCCTTTGTAGGGTCTGTTGTCGAACAGCCTGGTTCAAATGAAGATTGGAGGGTTACTCTTACTGTAATGGGAGCCAAAGTTGCCTTTAACATTGACACAGGAGCAGACATCACTGTAATGTCCCTTGCAGCATTCATAAAACTGCCTCGACAGCCCCAGCTGGCGAAAGTTACAACAAAAGTCCAAAGTCCTGGTGGCCGCATTGATTGTGCGGGAAAATTTATTGCCAGCTGCGAGTACAAGCAAAGGAAATTCACCATGTGGGTGCATGTGATTAGAGGTCAGTAGCCAGAGTGAATGAAATCTCAGAAGATATGTTTGGTGAATTGGGCATCCTGAATTTCAACCCAGTCCGTATATCACTTAAAGGTGACGCAGTCCCATACAGCATTACCACTCCCCGTAGAATTCCGTTCCCGCTCATGCCTCAAGTGGAGAAGGAGCTTCTGCGTATGAAGAACATAGGGGTTATTGAAGAGGTTGTTGAAGCAACTGACTGGTGTGCCCCCATTGTGCCTGTTGTGAAGAAAAATGGGAAAATACGCATCTGCGTAGACTTGAAAAGGCTGAATGAGGCGGGAAAGAGAGATATGTGCTGCCGACACTTGAAGACATAGCTCCGAAATTGGCTGGGGCAAAGTTCTTCTCTACATTGGATGCTTCTAGCTGTTTCTGGCAGATACCTCTAGATCCAAAGTGCCACAAACTGACCACCTTCATCACACCGGTAGGTCGGTTTTGCTTCTGCAGACTCCCCTTTGGCATATCCTCTGCTCCTGAAATCTTTCAAAGAGAAATTAGTTCTCTCCTAAGTGACCACGTGGGCACGGCAGTCGTCATGGATGACATCTTGGTGTATGGGTCTACATTGGAGGAACATGATCAGCGACTGAGCTGCGTGCTGCAGACTATTAGAGAGTCTGGGCTGATGTTAAATAAAGAGAAATGCCATTTTAAGAAAGTTGAGTTATGTTACTTTGGGCATATCATCAATGGGGATGGCATCAAGCCAGACCCCAAGAAAATTCATGCTATTGAACAGATGAAAAGTCCTTCTGATTTTCATGAGCTGAGACAAATATTGGGCCTTGTAAATTATGTGAGCAGGTTCCTCCCAGATTTATCCACTATACTACACCCTATCACAGAGTTGCTAAAGAAAAATGTTGCCTGGGTCTGGGGACCTTCACAGGAAGAATCTTTTATGCAGGTCAAGTCCCTGCTGGGGTCTGCCCCAGTGTTGGAGTTCTACGACCCTTCCAAAAAGACTGTGGTTAGTGCTGATGCAAGCAGGTATGGGTTAGGGGCCGCCCTCCTGCAGTTGAATGAAAACAAACTACAGCCCATCGCCTACTGTTCCTGTACACTGACGGCTGCTGAGTCAAAATACGCCCAAATTGAGAAAGAGTGCCTGGCTGCAGTTTGGGCCTGTGAGCGCTTTCAGCGTTACCAAGTGGGTTTAGAGAAATTTAGTCTGGAGACTGACCATAAACCGCTAGTCCCTCTAATAAACTCCTATGATATTGACAAAACACCCCTAAGATGCTAGAGACTTCTAATGAGGCTGTTCAGGTTCAACCTTCAGGCAGTGCATGTGCCGGGGAAACAACTGGTTGTGGCAGATACACTATCCAGGCTCCCACTGGCTGCTGCTGAAGAGTCTTCAACGGAATCAGATGTGAAAGTGTATGTAGATTCAGTTCTGGCCTCCAAGTCCATCTCTTCAGGAAAGCTAGAACAAATAAAGAAAGAGACATATTTGGATACAGACCTTCAAGAAGTTATAAAGTACATAATAGAAGGTTGGCCCGAGAGTTGGGCAGCCTGGATGTCTTTAAGTTCTTACCAGTCAGAGAGGTCGTAGCTCACGGAGCTGGATGGGTTGGTGCTGTTCCAGGACCGCAGTGTTATTCCTGTTAGCATGCAACAGGAGATGTTAAACAGGATTCACGATGGCCACTTAGGCATTACAAAGTGCAGAAAAAGGGCAGCTACGACAGTATGGTGGCCTGGGATCAGTTCAGACATTGCAAGCCATGTGTCTAAATGTGCCTTTTGCTGGGAACGCCGGCCTACTCAGAGAAGGGAGCCCTTGATTTCTACTCCACTGTCTGCAGGCCCATGGCAGAAAATAGCTGCTGATTTGTGCAAACTGCACAGGAAAAAGTTTCTAGTCGTGATTGACTACTATTCCAGGTATTTTGAAATTGCACCTTTGAATGAAATCACAAGCCGTTATCACTTGTTCGCCCGGTAGGGCATACCAATGGAGTTGGTGAGTGATCACGGAAAGCAGTTTGCTTCCACAGAGTTCAGTTCTTTCAGCAGAGAATATGATTTTGTACATTCCACGTCAAGTCCACATTACCCGCAGGCCAACGGAATGGCTGAAAGGGCAGTTCAAACAACAAAGTTCATTTTGAAGTAATTTGAGCCGTACCTGGCCCTCTTGTCCTATAGGGCGACTCCCATTCAAGCCACGGGGTTTAGTCCGGCACAGCTGATGCTAGGATGCCAGATTTGCACCACCTCACCCTCTGTTGGTGTCTTCCAGCCAACCAGCTCTATTCCTCGGGACGAAGTCCTTAGGAGGGATGAAGAGGCAAAAAGGGGCTATCTATTCTTCTACGACAGGAGACATTCTGTGAGGCCCTTGCAGGAGCTGAATGTGGGGCAAAGTGTCAGAATTAAACTGGATGATGAGAAGAAATGGAAGACGCCTGCTACGGTAATTGGACGCTCTCCAGAACCAAGGTCTTATGTAGTCCTTACTGATAGAGGGACAGTTACATGCCGTAATCGAAAACATCTTCAGCCTGTACCTGAGAGTTTGGAACTGGATGCCTCAGTACCACCGCCGGTGGGATCCCCTGTTTTAAAAGGGGTGCCTTCCCTTCAGCAAGATCACAGCGGGGATATGTCTTTGCCTCCAGCAGACTCTCCATCTCCTTCTTCTGTATCAGAGGACAGTTCATGTAGAGTTACATCAAGTGGAAGAGTGGTGAAACTTCCGGCCTGATATCGGGATTAACATTAGTTAGAACAGTGACCAGAAGTATGGGCAGAATAATCCCATGGTCACTGTGGACTAGGGTAGTCTACCCCGATGTTAAAGTCAGGATGTAATTCATGTTGTTTATATTTTCTGTAACTTGTTATTTGTTATATACTATACAAAACTGTTGTTGTATACCTTGTTATTTATTGTATTCAAATGGGAAAAAAATGTATGCTTTGTCCTTTGAAAAGGGGGAAGATGTGATGAGAGTGGGAAGTGATGTCACCGGATGGGGGCGGAGCTTAGGTCCATTTGTCTGTGTCGCAGTTACTATGTGAGATCAATGCTACCAGATGTATATTTCTATGCTCTACAATAAAATAGTGTTGCACCCTCTTTGCTGTGTCCTGCATCTCATGACACTATTGTCCTTCTCTGAGTGTCTAACTGAGCAGGTCACTCAACTAGAGTTTAAGTTAGCGGACATGGAAGATAGATCACAGATAAATAATATCAGGTTCAGGGGCATTCCTGAAACAGTCACAGCACCGCATCTATCTCTTTGTCCTTTTTACAGAACTAGTTGGTGAATTTGAGGTAGCACATAACATCATAGACTTATTTCACAGGGCTCTGCATCCTAGAATTGTCTCCTCAGATTAACCAGAGACATCATTGTCTGTTTACACAGTTTCACTTTCAAGGACAAAAACTCAGGCGGCTTTCCGAAAATTGATCATCACAAAGGACAAATCAGACTCATATTGTTTCTTGCCTCTCACAAGGCAGAGCCCTCCTCACATATTGGGGTTTACAAAACACAACCGTGGCCCCCAGCCGTCCCCTCATCCTAAACTGAGAGCCTTGGTTCCTGATTGTATCTTGAAGAAACAGAGAGCAAAACATCAGAGAAACCACCCATCGCAGGTAACTTTGTAGACCTACACTGGGCCTACCTAAATAATCTCTCTTACTCATTTCACTGGGTCATTACAATGTATAATTTATTGCTAGTGTTATTGATGCACAAGTGTAATCAATTTATATGCTGGTATTACCAACCTGATACTATGTTTATATATAACCTAGATATTATTGTTGATAGAATTTTGTTTTCACAAGTTAATATAGATGTTTGGTGGGGTTGACCACTTTGGTTTGTACTTATGCTACTTGCTCTCCCTCCCATGTAGCCCACACCAGGTCCACATAGTTTACTGTTAGCATTTTTAACTCCTTACGTGTCATATAGTAAGGTTTACAAGTGAGTAGGAGACTCAATTCCACCCCCTTCTATTGTAACTTGTCTTTCATTTCAATCTTTTTCTTTTTGATCTCCCTTCTTTTATTGCTATTTACTAATCCCTCTCTCTACCTAAACTATCGCGCTCTCGCAAATGGGCAAATAAATAAAATAAAAGCTATTAAAAGTGGTTGGCTGTTGCTTCCGCAAGCTTGCAGTAGCAATTAGCGCTCAAAAAATGAACAAAGAATTTGAAAAAATTAGATCTCTGGTTAAATTGCTAACAGTGCCCCAAATGCCCTCAATATAGGGGGCATTATAGTTTTTTATTAAAATATTTAGCTTTTTTTTTTATCAAAAAGAACTGCACTAAGCAGTTTCGGGGGTTTCAAAGTTGGTTGGAGTGGGGTGTTAGAAAAAAACGGCACTGAAAAATGCCTTTACATTGCAGTCTATGGGAACTGATTGTTGCCATAGAACACAATGTAAATATATATGTGTTGATATGTGTATATACACATATTAACACATAAATATACTGTATATGTATATATTCATATACATTTATATTTAAAAATGCTACCCATTGCTTTGCTACTTACCCCCTTCGATGTGCAAAGTTCTTATGCAATCTCTGACGACTTCAGAACAAGGCTCCAGCCAATGGAAGCGCGCTCTTGTAAGCGTAATGCTTCCTAGTAATGTAAAGGTCGAGCTTGTGTTTACATTGTGATTTACTTGTAATACCAGCATACATTATTGTGTGCTGGTATTACACAGTGGAGCACAAATATCGCTTGCATGCAAGTGATATATAGCGCTCCACTTGTAGTCTAGCCCATTATGAGTAATGCTGTTTGTGATGCATAGAAAGTTAAGTTAGCACACTCCTCTCTTACACTACATCAATCAGCTCTTTATACTATTTTGAGAATTATGTATTGTTTATATGATAGTTCTTTTTTTGTGCCTAATGCAGGAATCTATTTAGGAACATAACAGCTTATTTCTCTTATGTCATAGGGTTTCTTTGTGGAGTCCTGCGTGCCTCCTATTGATTTTCTTATGTCTGAGAAGAATTCCTGTTTTGTAGCATTATCTTTCTCAAATAAACATTTAAAAGTAAAAAAATAAAAAAGCTATAGGAGCTGTGGGGATACTTATTTATACCATGATTTATTTATATGTATTTCATTGTATAATCATTTGTATTGTCATCATTTGAAAAATATTTTATTTTTCTTATTGCATTTTTTTTATAGGATGAAGATTTATTTTTAGCGATATTAATATGTCATAAAAGACAGTATCTGCGACTTTATAGTTTTACAAAACTGCAACTATAAAATCTTATACTGTTTTTTTATATATTAATATTGCTTAAAATAAATGTTCAACCTAACAAAAAATGCAAAATGAAAAATAAAAATGTAAATTCATAATTTTGCATTATACAATAAAATGCATATCAATAAATCATTGTATATCCAAATAAAGTGCCATTGGACCCACCACAACCTAAGCTCACTAAAATATAACCCCCCACCAAAACCTAAGCCAACTACATGACTAAGTCCTTAAATGTAATAACCCCCACCACAGTCTAAGCCCACAACATTATTAACCCCTAAAACATCCTACGCCCACTACACTATTATTCCATTAAATGCAATAACCCTGACCACAACCTAAGCCCACTATACTAATAACCCCTTAAATGCAATAACCCTCACCACAACCCTTTAAATGCCATAAGCCACAACCTTAAGCAAAAACAACATATCACAAAAATACACAACAGTAAATGACCAAAGCAAAAACAACAAAGTAAACAAAACATTAAACCAAATTACAAAACAAAAAACTGCAAAAGCAAACAAGAAGAAACCACAAACAATTTGCAAAAAATCCTTTAAAAAACTCAACAACAGATATTTATTACTCATGTTCCAAAATCTTCTTTTCTACATCAGATGTAATGCACAATTATAACACAAAAAAAAACCAAACAAAAAAAACCAAAACAAAGGCAAAAAAAAATAAAAAAAAATCCAGGCACAAAAAAAGAAAATTAGAAAAAATCAGGGAATAAATATCCAAAAAAGCCATAAAACCCCCCAAAGTATTCTCTTCTTTTTTCATCATATGTAATTCATAAAGATCCAGGTGATAAAACAAAAAGCCAAAAGGGTACTCTTCTTAATCAAATGTAATCCATAAGGAGATGGTGAATCCTCTTGGCAGCGTCTCCTCAGTGGTGGCAGCTCCTCCTTAGTGGTGGCAACATCTCCTCAGTGGTGGCGGCTCCTCCTTAGTGGTGGCGGGTCCTGTGGTTCTCCTCAGCGGTACCGGCTCTTGCTCACTGGCAGCGGCGGCTCCTCCTTGGGAGTGGCGGCTCCTCTATGGTCAAAATCCAATGTAATCCAGCACAACAAACAAACAGGTGTGCACGCCCACAAGTCACTGCAAAAACCTTTGGATAATATAAAAAGTTTAAGAAAACGGCAGCACCACCTTGATATGCAATAAATCCTCTTTATTCTTTGTGTAGGAGCAGGTACAGGGTCCTCTATGGTGACAGCAGCTCCTCTTCTTCTTGCATCCATTCTTCATGCTATTCAGCAGCACACTTATTTTTTCGGTCAGTTTGGTTGTTTATTGTTGTGTAATTTTGTGTAATGTTTTGTTTATTTTGTTGTTGTTTGTTGTGGGGGTTTATTGTTGTGTAATTTTGTGTAATGTTTTGTTTATTTTGTTGTTGTTTGTTGTGGGGGTTTATTGTTGTGTAATTTTGTGTAATGTTTTGTTTATTTTGTTGTTGTTTGCTGTGGGGGTTTATTGTTGTGTAATTTTGTGTAATGTTTTGTTTATTTTGTTGTTGTTTGCTGTGGGGGTTTATTGTTGTGTAATTTTGTGTAATGTTTTGTTTATTTTGTTGTTGTTTACTGTGGGGGTTTATTGTTGTGTAATTTTGTGTAATGTTTTGTTTATTTTGTTGTTGTTTGCTGTGGGGGTTTATTGTTGTGTAATGTTTTGTAATGTTTTGTATATTTTGTTGTTGTTTGCTGTGGGGGTTTATTGTTGTGTAATTTTGTGTAATGTTTTGTTTATTTTGTTGTTGTTTGCTGTGGGGGTTTATTGTTGTGTAATTTTGTGTAATGCTTTGTTTACCTGTTATGGATGTTTGCATTGGTTGTTCATTGTTGTGTAACTTTATGTAATGTTTTGTTTAATTTCTTTAGTTTTAATGTTGTGTTTTTTATATGTTGTTTTTGCTTAAAGGGATAGTGTAGTCAAAATTAAACTTTCCTGATTCAGATAGTGCATGCAGTTTTAAACAACTTTCTAATTTACTCCTATTACCAAATTATCTTTGTTCTCTTGGTGTTAAGGGGTTAATTGTTCAGTGGGATTAAGTTTCTTTTAGCAGTTAATAGTGTAGTGGGCTTAGATTGCTTTAGGGGTTAATAGTAGAGAGCTTAGCTTAGGTTGCTTTAAGTGTTGTTAGTGTAGTAGGCTTAGGTTGCAATGGGAGCTGTTGCATTTAAGGGGTTAATAATGCAATTGGCATAGTTTGTGGTGGGATTATTTAGTTTAAGGGGTTAATAGTGGGTTTAGGTTGCTTTAATGGTTAATTGTGTAGTGTTTTTAGGTTGCTTTAAGGGTTAATAGTGTAGTGGGCTTAGGTTGCTCTGGGGGGTTATTGAGTTTAAGGGCTTAATAGTGTAGTGGGCTTAGATTGCTATGGGTGTTATGTTGCTTTAGGGGTTAATAGTGTAGGGCTGTTTAGGGTGATTATTGGGTTGGTGTTTTTGCATTAAAAGAATAAGGAATAAACTAATGTATTAAAGTTTTTAAATAATGCATTCTTTCTTTATTCTTTTAATTTGTGTAGGCTGCCGCTTGTATATTCGGTTGTGCACCAAATGCACGAAATAGGCAATGTGCATGTATGATATATGTAACAGGAATCATTTTCATTACTTCTTCAATTTAGGTGGCAATGCTGCTTTGAAAATATTAACAGCATCTCCACCTACTGAGATGTATAGTACAATGCCTCTCATCTAGACTGCCTTAAAACAATGTCAGCAGTTTCATCAGATATCTCATTCCAAATCATCAGGGCCTAAATGTGCTTTTTTAATTTTTACATTTCCACATTAGAGCAAAAGTGCCTATTGTGGGATACACCAGCCCATTTTCTATAAATTTCAATAACATCTTGTGAAGATAACAGCCCATGAAAAGTGAAATATGTCTCTGCTCTGCTAAACAATAGTTTTTATACTACAAACATGCCCAGTACCAGGGAAATAATAGTTACGGTTTCTACCTAAAGATTACTATTTACTAATACCCAGTAAGATTTACATTGGTAGGAGTTTTGTCACTCAGCAGTATACATAAATATAAATTGATAAGAAGATAGCAGGGATGTAAGACAGGAATATAGATTACATTAAATTATACTTACATTTATTTAAGTTTTTCAATGAATTATTTGTGAGTAAAATCAGGCCTTGTTTCAGCTGCTCCCGTAAATTATTTATTAACAGCATAAAAATGGAACTTAAACTGAATGCACCATTGAGCCATAATATGTCTAGTAGGGCAATGCTAGACATAATATTAAACATTAGTAAACAGCAGTAAAATAAATCGGAATAGGCTTATTTGCTTTTCATCAGCACATGCATTTTCAGTCTCATGATCTCAGTGTCTGAAATGTCTACACTACATACAATTATAGTTGTATAAACGACACGCTCCAGCTCTTTCTTATATGATTCTCCCTTTCCTTGAAGGCTGAAACCTAATTGATAGCTTCCATTGTATGCAGTGCACGTCAATAAATACTAAAACTGAATGAGAATCAATACTGTGTTAGTATTGGGATTAGGCAAGCTGTTTCCTTCTTTACTACTGGAAAGATGGATATGAGTAAATAAAATGACTATTTGTCTAATCTGTGCCTGGGGATTATGTATTGTGTTTTACTCTGAAGGCAGAAAACACACCAGCCAGTTTAGACCCCCTAAAAATAACCTGGATTACATCTGTCAGAACCATGTAGGGCAAGCTTCAAGTTAAAAACTTATGATCAAATAGAAAAAAATATATTTTACATTCAGCTAGTGACTTGTGTGGGTGTTTTATTTTTTATAATTAAAGGGACAGTCTGACGTAAAAATTACCTGCTCTAATATTTTAACATGTCATTTTTTTCTTTACTGAAAATAGGGTTGATCACAGTCTTGGACTTGTTTCTGCAGATAATGTTTGCTTAACTTTGTCCTGTATTGTCAGTGTGCTTTTACCAGTGATCACAATCACAAAATGCTCATGCTGTTAATTCTTGAAACAATACAGAATAGTCAATTGCATTGTTATATATTCTTCCAAAATCTCCACCCCCCAATTTTCTATAACAGTTGATAATCCCATCATTACCCCTACCCCGCATGCCCAATGTCTTGGGGTCACACTTGACTCAGACCTTTCTTTCACTCCTCACATTCAGTCCTTGGCTAAAGCCTGCCGCTTTCACCTTAAAAACATCTCTAAAATTAGACATTTCCTTGCACAAGACACAACTAAGATTTTAATCCACTCTCTCATCCTTTCCCGACTACTGCAACTCTGTCCTCTCTGGGCTACCTAGCTGTTGCCTAGCTCCTTTGCAATCCATAATGAATGCCTCTGCCAGGCTCATCTTCCTTACACGTCGCTCTTCATCTGCTGCACCTCTCTGCCAATCCCTTCACTGGCTTCCTCTTGACTCCAGGATTAAGCACAAAATCTTCATTCTGAAATACAAAGCCTTCATCTGCACTGCTCCCCCATACATTTCACACCTTATCTCCAGATACTCTCCCTCCCATCCCCTTTGCTCTGCTCACGTTCTCCTACTCTCCTCCTCTCTTGTTACCTCCTCACATTCCCGTTTACAAGACTTCTCCAGACTGATTCCTATCTTTTGGAACTCCCTGCCTCGCTCCACAAAACTCTCCCTTAGTTTTAACAGCTTCAAGCGCTCCCTAAAGACTCTTCTATTCAGGGATGCATACAACCTACACTAACCATTCCTAACTCCATTGCTTTCCCCTTGAACCCCTTAGAATGTAAGCCTATGAGCCCAGATGTTTGTAGATCCCCTTCATAGTAGCCGACTACAACAGTGCAACTCTCGGGAGGGCCCTCTACCCATCTGATCCCTATAAATGTTATCTTGTATACCGCCTATGTTTATAGCGCTGCGGAATCTGTTGGCGCTCTACAAATACCTGATAATAATAATTATATATATATATATATATATAAAATAACATTTATTTATGCAACAAAAATAGTGCTTTGTCATTATAAATGATTTTTCACAGCTTTAAAAAAAAAAGAACATTTAACGATTATGAAACAACACGCTATGAACATTTTTAAAATAAATAATTTTAGAAATATCTTCTGACACAATAAAATGTACTACATATTTCTGATCAGGCCTAGGGGCTTGCAAGTTTCACTGTTCTCACTTCTTGCTGAACAGATGCAACAATCTCTTAAGGACTGAATGACCTACTTCAGGATAACAGTAAAGTGACACGCACCTAACCAACTTTATTACTCCCCTCTTTCCCCTGAAATAAAGACACATCACCAGGTTGGGAGGAAGTCCCGCAGGTCGCATTTATTCAAACAGCTAGTGCGCATGCTCGCACTAGCAGGTTACTTAGTAACCAACAGCATATGTAAATATGCCGGCGCGCATGAGTCCCTATCCATAACTCCTACTTTGGGAGGTAGCGGCCTAATATAATTCAGGATATGGCGGAGTCCCCCGGATGGCTCCGCCCCATCTGGTGTTATCCAAGGGGGTTAGGATGATTTTTCGGTCTGCCTACCTGCGAGGAAAAGGCACCCTAGGCCTGGCCCTAGTGACGTCGCCTTTCCTCCAGCCTGACCAATCACTCCACCCCAAGGCTTCAAATTTAGGCCACTACCTCTCGCCGCTAGAGCAACTCTAACTCCCGCCCTTAAGGGGCCCAGCTCTTGACAGCCAAAAAAGCCGAATAAGATGCTGGTGGAGGCCCAAACTTACAAACACGGGCTTACCTAAGGCTAGCTCGACTAAACCTACCCCTGCCATGTTAACTAATGCCGAAATTCAGCCGCCACTCAAGCCGCCTACTAATTCTCTTGTAATAGGGAAGGGAGGGTGGGCAGCTCCAGTTTCTAACAGAAAACCGGAGGAAAGAGGCAGAACCTTCCAGAACATCAGTTCTTAAACCCTAAGGTGAGTCACTCCCCTTAAGCTGCAACATTGTTGCAGCTCCATCTTCTCTTTACATTCCTATCCTTGCCAGGCCACAGCCCTTAATACGTTCCATTCCCACTAGGGGTCACTACACTATCATAAGGACTGAATGAACAACTTCAGGATAACAGTAAAGTGACACGCACCTAACCAACTTTATTACTCCCCTCTTTCCCCTGAAATAAAGACACAACACCAGGTTGGGAGGAAGACCCGCAGGTCGCATTTATTCAAACAGCTAGTGGGCATTCTTGCACTAGCAGGTTACTTAGTAACCAACAGCATATGTAAATATGCCGGCATGCATGAGTCCCTATCCATAACTCCTACTTTGGGAGGTAGCGGCCTAATATAATTCGGGATATGGCGGAGACCCCCGGGTGACTCCGCCCCATCAGGTGTTATCCAAGGGGGTTAGGATGATTTTTCGGTCTGCCTACCTGCGAGGAAAAGGCACCCTAGGCCCAGCCCTAGTGACGTCGCCTTTCCTCCAGCCTGACCAATCACTCCACCCCAAGGCTTCAAATTTAGGCCACTACCTCTCGCCACCCTATTGACAAGAGACTCTTGCCACCACACCCAGCACAGCTTAAAGCTGTGCTCCCAACACCTCCCTTAAATTACCTAAAAATAGGTCCAGGCCCACATCAGAGAGATGCACTCCATCAGGGCGATACAACGCCTTTTGATCAGCCGTCAAATTCGGGTGCTTGACCACAAAACCTTGCGACCCGCAAACCGTCTTCCGCACTTCTTTACTGATCTTTTTCCTAATTCTATAGCCGGCACCCAACAAACCTAGGTGACTCCAATGTAGCCTGGCCACTATATTGGACCACCCTACACAGACCCCCGGGGACCAGGCACGCAGCCACGCAATGTCTGCTTGCATGATCTTGATGAGATCCAACACTGGAATCTCACCAACATCATTCCCCCCCAGATGCAACACAATTATCTGGGGTCTACCCCAGCGACGCTGTGCATCCTGCAAAAGCGTCGGGAGCTCACGCCAGCACATGCCTCTCCTGCCTAACCATCTAAGAGACGCCCTGGCCATAGAGAAACCCAATTGTTGCCCCCCAACTGAAGCAGCAGCCCGAATGGCCACCCAATGGACATAAGAATGTCCCACAATCCAAACACGAACAGCAGCTGCAGAAACTGAAACAAACAATAAACTTACTAAACTTAAACCGCAGCAGGAACCTACAACAGAACATTAACCTGCTAGCCCTAAATTGCCCCGTCCTCGCAGCTATTGCTGCAATGGCCTAAAGTACAGCCTATATCTATTCGAGCGCCACCGGCCTAGCCGTTAATGTCAGCTGCTGACTGCCCTTCTGCCGCTGCGGACGTGGCTGCGCCAATCCTAAAAGAATGCGTCCCTATACTATTTGGCTTAAAGCCTAAACTGCCTGCCACTGTTTTCAACACCTTCTTAAACTGGTAGACCGACAGTGATGACCCGTCCTCATGTACCAATAATTGTATTCCGCCTGCAGGACGCACCCCTAAGAACTCGGACAACACCCGTACTGGACAGGCTACACCACCGCCTTTCCCAGCCAGTGTCATCCAAGCACCCTTACCCTCCTGGTCTATTTTAGACCGGGGAACAAACAGTAGAACTGCCGACTCATACACCTTAACGTGCTGAAGCAGAACACCTTTACCTGAAATCCTAGCTGCCGGTGCTACCAGCTCGCTCACGCGCAATGCTCCCGCAAACGCCAGCACAAATGCTGCCTTAAACAGCGCGACCTTATAAGGGGATGAGCACACCCCCACCAGTCCAGTCAACAGCCGCTCTAGTCTCTCACCAGTTATAGGTTCCCGCAAGTCTGGAACTCTAATCTCAGTGCGACCGCAACCTCACGCTATCTGTTTTACCAGAAACGACCCTACCGGGTCAGGACCACCTGCGAGCTTATAAAAATAAGTAAGGGCCGCCAAACGTGCCTGCACAGCCGCTTTGCGCACCCCCTGCCTTTTGAGCACTGCTAACCATTCCAGCAACATTACCTGAGACCCATCCCGTACAGAAACCTGCCGGTTCCCGCAGAATTCATCCCAGGCTCTCCAGTATGACACGTAGGCCGCCCAAGTTGCCGGGGCTAGCGCTGCCCCCACTAATGACAAAATGGCTCCCCCAGATCCGCCAGTTGCCAGAGAGAAGGGGGACAAGTCAGCCCAACTGCTGCAGCTTCTAGCACTAGCTTCCTAAACTGATCCCACTGGAAGCGCGACAGAGCGTCAGCCACCACATTATCCACTCCCGGCACATGCCGAAAATTGGATATTGCTGCGGAGGCAACGCAATACCAAGACGCGCAAATACCGCACTACCATTGGGGAGGCCGCCAACAGGTTATTAAAAGCATGCACCACGCTCAGGTTCTCAGTCCAGAACGTGACTACCCTATCCTTGAAGCGACCGGCCCATAATTCTACCGCCACCACGATAGGAAACAACTCGAGCAACGTCAGGTTACGCGTAAGCCCCTTCTCGTGCCATTCCACCTGCCAGGGCCCTGCGCACCACTCGCCCTCAAAGAAGGCCCCGAAAGCCAGACACCCCGCCCGTGTCAGTAAAGAGTTTCAGCTCTTGACTGGTGACCCACTGCTTAGGCCACAGCCGGACCCCATTGAAGTCTGTCAGGAACCTATCCCAGACCTGCAGATCTTCCACAATATCTCTGGAAATCCGGACCTTACCAGTCCTTGCTGGCCCCAGGCAACCCTCCATCCGCCTGTTGAAAACCCTACCAATGGGTATGACCCTACAAGCAAAGTTCAACATCCCCAATAATGACTGCAGCTCTTTTATGAGCAACCATTCTCCTGCAGCAGCCAACCTAACCACTTCCAGGAGCTTGAGAACCTTATCACTCGGCAGGCGACACATCGCGGCCTCCATGTCCATTTCTATGCCGAGGTATGTCGTACACGGCCCCTGCGTCTTATCCTCGGCAAGTGGAACCCCAAATTTGGCCTTAATGAGACGCATAACACCCATCAGTCTGGCGCAACTCCCCGAGCCTGGTGAACCCACCAGGAGGAAATCGTCCAGATAATGTGCTACCGCATCATCCTCTGCCACCGTGACCACCGCCCAGTGCAGGAAGGAACTGAACATCTCGAACAGTGCGCACGACAGAGAACATCCCATGGGTAAACATCTGTCCACAAAATATTCCCCTCGCAGTTTGCACCCCATTAACCAAAAGGACGTGGGGTGCAATGGCAGCAGTCAAAATTCAAACTCAATGTTGACTTTTGCCAATTCAGCCCCCTTTCCAGCCCGCAAAACCACCTCAAGTGCCCGGTCAAACGACTGGTAGTGCACTGAAGCCAGGTCGGGATCAATGGCATCCTTAACCGACGCCCCGGCCGGGTAGGAAAGGTGCTGAATCATCCGAAACTTGCCCAAGGGAGACACCACCAAATCAACGATTGGTAACTCCGCAAAGGGGCCCACCATTCTACCGAGACACACTTCCTTCATAAGCTTCTCCATCACCACATCAGGATACTCCTTAACCGACTTCAAATTGCGGTGGGTCACCCACCCCCTCATGTAAGTCGTGATGGGAATCCGAAACCCCTCCCGCAACCCCACCAGCAGAACCCTTGCTGCCTGGCGGTCAGGGTATAACTACAACCAAAGCTCAAGAACGTCCACCCTCAGCGGGGTGGGCGCTCTTCACCCCAGTTCCTCCCTTAGCCTGCCCTCTGTCTGCCCCAAGATCCCGCCGTTTGCACTCACAATCCGGGTGACCCCCATTGGGTGACCCCTGTCGCACTGCCGGTCCTGAAACTTCCAACAATCGCGCCCCTTGCGCCGGACCTTAGCAAAGGACCTCTGCTCCCTTGCCGGTGAGCCTGGGGGGGAGGTTGACCTCTCTGCCCCCAGTCTCGCCCACAGGTGCATATCGGTGGTTTCGAAATTCAAAAAGGGGTTGCTCACCATTTTTCTACGATACTCCTCATCGTAGTCGCGCCATGCCCCCTCCTTATACCTCCGACAGATCCAGTCAATCGTATCCATGTATTTAATGACTGCCTGCATCTGATCAGGGTGCTTCTCCAAGTAGCAAGCACCCAGAACTCGGAAACAGCGATGCCATTCCAAGTATGTATCTGGGCGCTTAAACTTCTTTGGGACAGAACCATCTTTACTCCTCTCCTTCTGTCTCTGAGCCTCGATCGACAGTTCGAACACATTAACAAACTTGCCTGCGTGTATTCGCTGCACGGTCTTAGCTTTCAGGTGCCCATAGAGACAGTGCACCTGACACGCGGAAGTATCCCCGAACAGCGCCGCTTTACGCCCTATGCTGCCCTGAGGGGTGCCTACTTGCTCCCCCAATGGCACTAGGGAGGTTCCCTGCTCCCCCTGCCTAAGCGCCCCCGCCTGTCTCACTGCCTGCGTACCCTGGCTAGACGCTATCCTGTTCAGCAGCCTGAACATCCTACGCTTGTCTTTTCCCTCCAACTCCAAAGACTGATCACTATCTGACCCTGCATCTGAGGATGTATCAGAACCACCTCCCCCGAGTGTAAGTGTGGTTATCTCACCTGCTCCAGAAGTCCCAGCTGCTCCGCCCAACATGGCTGATCCGCCAGTCGATGTAGAGGCTACCGCCTCAGACATCCCGGCTGCTTCTCTATTCGCCTGGGCCAGCGAAAGGGACCTGGCTGTTCTGGAATCCTCCACACGACAACCTGCCACTGGAACCTGTAAAACAGCAGAAATGTCGGGAGTACCAGGGCCTTGAAACACTGCCCCGCCTGCATTCACACCTCCAGCTACTTGCATACCCCCGCTTGCTGCCTGCCCTCCTAGCGTACCCCATGCGGTCAATAGCGGCTGCAATAACTGCAGCAGCACTGGTGGGATAGCTTGCTGCCCTGCTGTCTGCACCACCTGCTCTTGTGGACCCCCAAGGTGCCCTGGAAGCCCCACGTTCACACCCACACCGGTCCCCACAGGAACCTGGGGACTCGCACTGGGACCTTGCACACCATGCCCTCTTCTATCTGGTAAAGCAATCTCTTGTATGCCTGCCCCAGACACTTGCCCAGCAGCGCTCACACCAAACATCAAATGTCCCTGCTGCTGCGTGAGCTGCACACCTTGCCCTCTCCCAGCTTGCAGCACATTCACCTGTGTTGCACACCCAGGCACTCCACACAATTGTCCCTGTTGCTGTGCCACACCTTGCCCCTTACCAACTGGCATCACGCTCCCCTGTCTCGCACTTCCAGGCACTCCACGCACTTGCCCCTGCTGCTGGACCCTGGGCTCATCATACACTAGACCCAACATAGTACCCCCAACACCACCAGCAGGGACGGTCCTCGGCCCCGGTACCACCGACCTACCTGTCCTGGTACCACATGAGGACCCGCTCCTGCCTGCTGCATGTCTCCCCCTGTGACCGCTATCACTGCTGCGGCCTCGCAGGGGGGGTTACCGGAAGTGCGTCACCGGAAGGGGCGGGGCTACGACGCGCAATACTCACGCGTGCATCAACCGGGAGGCCTACACCCAACGTCACCTTGTATGGGCCCGGAACTAGGCCCGGGGCCTACTCCTACACCAGGCCCACAAACGGGCCCAGAGCCTGTCGAACCTCCAGTTGCCGCCACCAAGGCCTGCAGGAGGGACATAACCTCTGCTGCTGCCTCAGCTGGCAAGGCCTGCATGCCCTGCACCAAAGCACTGCTCACCATAGGGGATACCAGAGAGGCCTCCAGCCCTGCATCACTAGGCCCAGGGCCCGAGGCCTGCTCAAACTCTCTCTCCTCCTGCCCGACCACTGCCACCCCCACCTCAGTCTCTCCACCACTCGACCCTGCATCCTCATACAAAGATGGAGAGCCTGGGGGAGCTAGAGAGGGGGCCTTAGAACCCTGCCCACATGGGATCATGTCCTCCTGCGAGGGAAGGGGATTCTCCACAGTATTCACTCTTTTCTCCTTTGCAGGAGCCCTACTACCACCTGGGGACCCATCCCTGAACCTCTTCGGTAGAACAGATACTCGCCTGGCACGATTCATGATGACAGCAACTCAGACAGCTCCAACTTCTAACAGAAAACCGGAGGAAAGAGGCAGAACCTTCCAGAACATCAGTTCTTAAACCCCAAGGTGAGTCACTCCCCTTAAGCTGCAACATTGTTGCAGCTCCATCTTCTCTTTACATTCCTATCCTTGCCAGGCCACAGCCCTTAATACGTTCCATTCCCACTAGGGGTCACTACACTATCATTTTCTGTAGCCAGTCCAGTTATGTTGCTCATAAAGCAACAAATCCTGTCTTTTACAACTTCAACAAAAAGTTCTAGAGACCCTAAAATGAACTAGCCTATGCCTTGTGTCATAATGCACCAAGGCCTGTCATAGCAGGATCAGGTGAGCAAACAGCCAACCAGGACAGGCTTAGCATCTGTCTGCCCAGTGCTCACTACTTCCTTTATGCACTTGTTAGTCACACTACCTGCCTGCTGCACATTGTGTTATTGTCAGAGAACACGCACCACAGCACAAAAGCAGCTTCATGGTTGAGAGGACACAAGGCACCCTCTTTTGTGATGCCTTTACTGCTATGGGCCCCCTCAGCAATCTGGCCCCAGTGCTACTGTACCATCAGTAGTGTTACCCAGGGTTTGGGGATTAGTGATTATATCACAGGTTGGAGATTTTAATAGTGTGTAGAGATGCTAATAATAAGGTGACATGTGTTCAATTAACCTGCTCCAAAACCATAGAAATATATGTGTATATAGGGATCGACCAGGGGCATTATCGGTATAGTGGGCATGCATGTTTGCTGGGTAGATATTTTGCTAAAAAAAAAATGCATATTGCTATTTTTTAAATGTCAATTGATTGAGCAGGTAGAATTTATATCAGTTTGGTGATGTTGCTTCCAAACCTCAGCAAGGTAATGTCACTGTGTTTTCTGCATCCACAAAACCAACATTCCATCTAAAAGCTTTCTGGGGTACTCAATAATTTGAAACAATTTGTGTAGGGTTTATCAAGTAAGTTTAATTGGGGAATTCGATAAGTTAAAAGTGGCCCTATAATTGTGTCATTAAGTAATGAGAATTTTAGATTGTTATTAGAAAAACAGGACTGGCACATGTTAAAGGGACATAAAACCCAAAAGTTTCCTTAATGATTCAGTTAGAACATACAATTTTAAACAACTTTCAAATTTATTTCTATTATCATACACCTAGATTTAGAGTTTTGCGTTAGAAGGGGTGGGTTAGCTACGCATGTTTTTTTCCCCCCCCGCACCTTTTAACCAACGCTGGTATTTAGAGTTCTCTTAAGGGCTGCGATAGGCTCCAAAAAGGGAGCGTAGAGCATAATTTACAGCCACTTCAACTCTCAATACCAGCGTTGCTTACGGACGCGGACAGCTTAAAAAACGTGCTTGTGCACGATATCCCCATAGGAAACAATGGGGCAGTTTGGGCTGAAAAAAAACCTAACACCTGCAAAAAAGCAGCGTTCAGCTCCTAACGCAGCCCCATTGTTTCCTATGGGGAAACACTTCCTAAGTCTGCACCTAACACCATAACATGTACCCCGAGTCTAAACACCCCTAACCTTACACTTATTAACCCCTTATCTGTCGCCCCGCTATCGCTGACCCCTGCTGTATATTATTAACCCCTAATCTGCCACTTCATACACCGCCGCAACCTACATTATAGCTATGTACCCCTAATCTGCTGCCCCTAACACCGCCGACCCCTATATTATATTTATTAACCCCTAATCTGCCCCCACAACGTCGCCGCTACCTAACTACACTTATTAACCCCTAATCTGCCGACCGGACCTCGCCGCTACTCTAATAAATGTATTAACCCCTAAAGCTAAGTCTAACCCTAACACTAACACCCCCCTAGGTTAAATTTAATTTAAATCTAACTAAATAAATTAACTCTTATTAAATAAATTAATCCTATTTAAAGCTAAATACTTACCTGTAAAATAAACCCTAATATAGCTACAATATAGCGAATAATTATATTGTAGCTATTTTAGGATTTATATTTATTTTACAGGCAACTTTGTATTTATTTTAACTAGGTACAATAGCTATTAAATAGTTAATAACTATTTAATAGCTACCTAGTTAAAATAATTACAAAATTACCTGTAAAATAAATCCTAACCTAAGTTACAATTAAACCTAACACTACACTATCAATAAATTAATTAACTAAACTATCTACAATTATCTAAACTAAATTACAAAAAAAAAAAAAACACTACATTACAAAAATAAAAAGATTACAAGAATTTTAAACTAATTACAACTACTCTAAGCCCCCTAAAAAAATAACAAAGCCCCCCAAAATAAAAAAAATGCCCTACCCTATTCTAAAATAAAAAGTTAACATTTCTTTTACCTTACCAGCCCTTAAAAGGGCCTTTTGTGGGGCATGCCCCAAAGAAAACAGCTCTTTTGCCTGTAAAAAAACCATACAATACCCCCCCCAACATTATACAACCCACCACCCACATACCCCTAATCTAACCCAAACACCCCTTAAAAAACCTAACACTAAGCCCCTAAAGATCTCCCTACCTTATCATCCGTCCAGAAGAGGGTCTGAAGTCTTCATCCTATCCAACAAGAAGAGGTCCAGAAGAGGGTCCGAAGTCTTCATCCTATCCGGCAAGAAAAGGACATCTGGACCGGTAGACATGTTCATCCAGGCGGCGTCTTCTATCTTCATCCATCCGGCATAGAGCGGGACCATCTTGAAGCAGCCTATTGGCATTCTATTGGCTGTTCTGATCAGCCAAAAGAATGCGAGCTCAATCTGATTGGCTGATTTTTCCTACCTTAATTCCGATTGGCTGATAGAATCCTATAAGCCAATCGGAATTCGAGGGATGCCATCTTGGATGACGTCACTTAAAGGAACCTTCATTCGTCGGGAGTCGCCGGAAGAAGAGGATGGATCTGCGTCGGCTGCTTCAAGATGGTCCTGCTCCGTGCCGTATGGATGAAGATAGAAGACGCCGCCTGGATGAAAATGTCTACCGGTCCGGATGTCCTCTTCTTGCCGGATAGGATGTAGACTTCGGACCCTCTTCTGGACGGATCGGTGATACCAGGTGTGGTGAAGATAAGGTAGGGAGATCTTCAGGGGCTTAGTGTTAGGTTTTTTAAGGGGTGTTTGGGTTAGATTAGGGGTATGTGGGTGGTGGGTTGTAATGTTGGGGGGGTATTGTATGTTTTTTTTACAGGCAAAAGAGCTGTTTTCTTTGGGGCATGCCCCGCAAAAGGCCCTTTTAAGGGCTGGTAAGGTAAAAGAGCTGTTAACTTTTTATTTTAGAATAGGGTAGGGCATTTTTTTATTTTGGGGGGCTTTGCTATTTTTTTAGGGGGCTTAGAGTAGGTGTATTTAGTTTAAAATTCTTGTAATCTTTTTTTATTTTTTGTAATTTAGTGGTTTTTTTTTTGTAATTTAGTTTAGTTGATTTAATTGTAGATAATTGTAGATAGTTTAGTTAATTAATTTATTGATAGTGTAGTGTTAGGTTTAATTGTAACTTAGGTTAGGATTTATTTTACAGGTAATTTTGTAATTATTTTAACTAGGTAGCTATTGAATAGTTATTAACTATTTAATAGCTATTGTGCCTAGTTAAAATAAATACAAAGTTGCCTGTAAAATAAATATAAATCCTAAAATAGTTTGTTATATTGTAGCTATATTAGGGTTTATTTTACAGGTTAGTATTTAGCTTTAAATAGGATTAATTTATTTAATAAGATTTAATTTATTTTGTTAGATAAAAATTATATTTAACTTAGGGGGGTGTTAGTATTAGGGTTAGATTTAGCTTTAGGGGTTAATACATTTTATTAGAGTAGCAGCGAGGTCCGGTCGGCAGATTAGGGGTTAATACTTGAAGTTAGGTGTCGGCGATGTTAGGGAGGGCAGATTAGGGGTTAATACTATTTATTATAGGGTTTTGAGGCGGGAGTGAGGCGGTTTAGGGGTTAATACATTTATTATAGTGGCAGCGAGGTCCGGTCGGCAGATTAGGGGTTAAGAAGTGTAGGTAGGTAGCGGCGACGTTGGGGGGGCAGATTAGGGGGTAATAAATATAATATAGGGGTCGGCGATGTTAGGAGCAGCAGATTAGGGGTACATAGGGATAATGTAGGTTGCGGCGGTGTACGTTCGGCAGATTAGGGGTTAAAACATTTTATTAGAGTGGCGGCGATGTGGGGGGACCTCGGTTTAGGGGTACATAGGTAGTTTATGGGTGTTAGTGTACTTTAGAGGACAGTAGTTAAGAGCTTTATGAACCGGCGTTAGCCCATAAAGCTCTTAACTCCTGACTTTTTTCTGCGGCTGGAGTTTTCTCGTTAGAGTTCTAACGCTCACTTCAGCCAAGACTCTAAATACCAGAGTTAGAAAGATCCCATTGAAAAGATAGGATATGCAATTGACGTAAAGGGATCTGCAGTATGGAAAAGTCGCGGCTGGAAAGTGAGCGTTAGACCCTTTCATGACTGACTCTAAATACCAGCGGGCGGCCAAAACCAGCATTAGGACCCCTTAACGCTGGTTTGGACGGCTAACGCAGAACTCTAAATCTAGGCGATATTTTCTTTGTTTTCTAGTTATCCTTCATTGAAAAGCAGGGATGTTAGCTCTGTAGTGTGCACGTGTCTGCAGCACTATACAACAGCAGTTTTGCAACCATGTTATATATTAATAAGAGCACTATATGGCAGCACTATTTCCTGTCATGTAGTGCTTCAGGCATGTGCAAAGTACCAACATATATACAGTATATCTTCAACAAAGCATAACATAATTATTTGATAATAGAAGTAAATTGGAAACTTTTTAAAATGATGTTCGCTATCTGAATAATGAAAGAAAAAGGCTATTTTTTACCAAATTGATAATGAAAACAGTGGTGTCAATAAACAATGGAAATGTCAGATTGGGATTATGTCACCATTAAAAGGGCTTATCGGAATCTGTTAACATGCAACTAATTATCAAAAGGCAATTTTTTATCAAACCTACACAGCGAGATTACATGTGGCTTGTTATGATTTTTCCGCGCGATGTGGTCTTTTCGCAATCAATTTCCATTGCTCAGGAATTATAAGTCTTGTAAAATCGCAATTGCGCGCACGCATTCGCCTTTTACGCAACAAAATCCTTTCTGCACTCGAAGAGCTGTAGTTAAGGCTTTTCCGCAATAAAAAAGTTTCATGAAACACTTCAAAAATACATTACAAAGTACACTTACACTCATATTAACACTGTCTAATAAAAATTATTAAAAAAAATATTGCACAAAAAAGTTATAAAGGCTCAAAGATACGAAATCTCAGGTGTTAGAAAAAAAAAGCTGACACAGGGATTTTACATTGACATACATACACATACCTAGAGAAACATGGATTTATATTTATAGACATATGTTTAAAGGGACACTGAACCCACATTTTTTCTGTCGTGATTCAAATAGAGCATGAAATTTTAAGCAACTTTCTAATTTACTCCTATTATCACATTTTCTTCATTCTCTTGGTATCTTTATTTGAAATGCAAGAATGTAAGTTTAGATGCCAAACCATTTTTGGTGACCAACCTGGGTTGTTCTTGCTGATTGGTGGATAAATTCATCCACCAAAAAAAAAAATGCTGTCCCGAGTTCTGAACCAAAAAACCTTAGATGCCTTCTTTTTCAAATAATGATAGCAAGAGAACGAAGAAAAATTGATAATAGGAGTAAATTAGAAAGTTGCTTAAAATTGCATGCTCTATCTGAATCACGAAAGAAAAATTTGGGTTCAGTGTCCCTTTAACAATGGAGATAATGAAAATATTTTAGATTATAAACTTATGCACTTTAAACAATATCTCAGATGTATTTTCAATGCGGAATTCGCATATAGATCTTAAGATATCTAGACATAAAGTATCTCACAAAAGTGAGTGCACCCTTCACATTTTTGTAAATATTTTATTATATCTTTTCATGTGACAACACTGAAGAAATGACACATTGCTACAATGTAAAGTAGTGAGTGTACAGCCTGCATAACAGTGTACATTTTCTGCCCCCTCAATATAACTCAACACGCAGCCATTAATGTCTAAAGCATTGGAAACAAAAGTGAGTACACCCCTAATTGGAAATGTCCAAATTGGGCCCAAAGTGTCAATATTTTGTGTGGCCATCATTATTTTCCAGCACTACCTTAACCCTCTTGGTCATGGAGTTCACCAGACCTTCACAGGTTGCCACTGGAGTCCTCTTCCACTCCTCCATGACAACATCACAGAGCTGGTGGACCTTGCGCTCCCCCAACTTCCATTTGAGGATGCCCCACAGATGCTCAATATGGTTTAGGTCTGGAAACATGCTTGTCAGGTCCATCACCTTTACCCTCAGCTTCTTTAGCAAGGCAGTGGTCATCTTGGAGGTGTGTTTGGAGTTGTTATCATGTTGGAATACTGCCCTGTGGCCCAGTCTCCACTTTGGTATGTCACAGTACATGTTGGCATTCATGGTTCCCTCAATGAACTGTAGCTCCGCTGTGCCGGCAGCACTCATGCAGGCCCAGACCATGACACTCCCACCACCATTCTTGACTGTAGGCAAGACACACTTGTCTTTGTACTCCTCACCTGGTTGCCGCCACACACACTTGACACCATCTGAACCAAATAAGTTTATCTTGGTCTCATTTGACCACAGAACATGGTTCTAGTAATCCATGTCCTTAGTCTGCTTGTCTTCAGCAAACTGTTTGCGGGCTTTCTGGTGCATCATCTTTAGAAGAGGCTTGCATCTGGGACGACAGTCATGCAGACCAATTTGATGCAGTGTGCAGCGTATGGTCGGAGCACTGACAGGCTGACCCCCCACCCCTTCAACCTCTGCAGCAGTGCTGGCAGCACTCATACAGCTATTTCCCAAACACAACCTCTGGATGTGACGCTGAGCACGTGCACTCAACTTCTTTGTCAACCTGTCCTGTAAAACCGCTGTATAGTCTTGCCCACCGTGCTGCATCTCAGTTTCAGGGTCTTGGCAATCTTCTTAGCCTAGGACATCTTTATGTAGAGCAACAATTCTTTTTTTAAGATCCTCAGAGTTTTTTGCCATGAGGTGCCATGCTGAACTTCCAGTTACCAGTATGAGAGAGTGTGAGAGTGATAACTGCAAATTTAACACACCTGCTCCCCATTCACACCTGGGGAGGGAAAATGGCTAATTGGGCCCAATTTGAACATTTCCACTTAGGGATGTAATCACTTTTTTTGCCAACGGTTTAGACATTAATGGCTGTGTGTTGAGTTATTTTGAGGGGGCAGCATATTTACACTGTTATACAGGCTGTACACTCACTACTTTACATTGAAGCGAAGTGTTCTTTCTTCAGTGTTGTCACATGAAAAGATATAATAAAATATTTACAAAAATGTGAGGGGTGTACTCACTTTTGTGAGATACTGTGTATATATATATATATATATTCATATACATATCTTGCAATAAATAGATATATCAGTCCAAATATCATCAAATATATAGAGAAATATTTATTTAGATATAAATAGAACATATTCTATTACAATATGAAATATTCACATTTACATTTTTTCACATTACACTTTTCTAGGCGAATATGTCAAGGGCTTTGTGCAACATATACGTTTTTTTTTTCTTCTATATGTCTTCTCCATTGACTTCTATGTTGAGTATGCGAACGCTCACGCAATTTAGTGGTTTGCACTGCATGGCTTAAAGCGCACGCAAAATAAGTTGTAATACCTGCACAACCCCAAATGCGAAAAAGTCATAACATGAGCAGTGTTTTAACAACTGATTTGCCCCATGACTTGTAATCTTGCCCGTAGTTAAATAAAACCTAGATTGCTAGTTTTGCATTACAGTTTTAATGCTGAAAAAATGGCCATTTCAGCATAAAAACAGTAACACAGCCATCCGGCATGGAGCGTCCTCTTCATACGGTCATCGCCCTATACTGAATCTTCAATGCAAGGGAGCCTTTTCAAAATGGTGTCCCTTGCATTCCTATTGGCTGATTTTATTTTTGAAATTCAAATCAGCCAATAGGATAAGAGCTACTAAAATCCTATTGGCTGTTCAAATCAGCCAATAGGATGAGAGCTACTGAAATTCTATTGGCTGATTTGAATAGCCAATAGAATTTCATTAGCTCTCATCCTATTGACTGTTTTGAACAGCCAATAGGATTTCAGTAGCTCTCATCCTATTGGCTGATATGAATTTCAAAAATCAAATCAGCCAAATGGAATGCAAGGAATGCCATTTTGAAAAGGCTCCCTTGCATTGAAGATTCAGTGTACGGCAGTGACTGTATGAAGAGGACCGAATTCAAGGATGGACCCGCTCCGCGCCGCCGGGATGAAGATAGAAGACGCCGCCTGGATGAAGATAGAAGACGCCACCTGGATGGATGAAGACCTCGCCACCTGGTTGAAGACATTGCTGCCTGGATGTCCGAACTTCAGAAACTGTGAGTGGATCTTCGGGGATTTAGTGTTAGTTTTTTTTTTACTTTTTTTAGGTGGGTTTTTTTTAGATTAGGGTTTGGGCTTTTATTAAAAGAGCTGAATGCCTTTTTAAGGGCAATGTAAAAGAGTTGAATGTCCTTTTAAGGTTTAGACTTGGGGTTTATTTTAGGGTGTTAGGTTTAAACATAACTTTTTTTTCCCCATAGACATCAATGGGGTTGTGTTACAGAGCTTTTCATACCACAATTTAGGTGTTAGGTTTTTTTTATAACACTCTATCCCCATTGATGTTTATGGGGAAAGTGTGCACGAGCATGTCAAAGCAATCCTTGGATTTTGTACATTATGGAGCTTATCGCAACCATATCGCACACACAAGACGGCTTTTTAGAAACTTGTTATGGCCGCGCTATGGAGGGTGAAATAACGCGACTTTTGCTGCGTTCGTTTCGCACCCTCTATAGCACAAAACTCGTAATCTAGGCATTAGATAATTAATGCAAAAATGACATATCCCTACTTGTATGAGAATGTCCCTTTAATACTAGTGATGATAACACCTTCCTGACAATAATCTCATTGATAATCTACTTTTGTTTTTGTAGTATTATTATTAAAAAAAAAAGATAGATAATTGATAGACACAGAGAATCATAGATGATTGGTAGATAGAAAGACAGACAAATAGATAGATAGATAGATAGATAGATAGATAGATAGATAGATAGATAGATAGATAGATAGGCAGGCAGGCATACAGACAGACAGACAGATGAACGGATGAACGGAGGGATGGACAGATGGACGGATTAACAGACAGACAGACAAATAGATAGAGACAGACAGACATAGAGTTTTATTGTTAGAATTGTTATTCTGATAAAAGATCCTGTACTGCATGGCACAGATTTTAGTAGAACCTTTGCATGCCAATAGAGAATGTTTCTACTAATGTGGCATATTTATCAAAGGGTGATATTTATCTCCCATAAGAAAAATATCACTACATGATATGTTACTCTATATGATTGATTTATCAAGGTGTCAAAAAATGTCTCAGGGTTTGATAAATATGTTCTCCAGAAAAAATAGCATGCAGTCATAATCATCTCATGGGACATAAGTCTGACCCTTTGATGGATATAACCTAATATCTTTATTCTTAAAGTCATGTCAGTTTTGGGTCTGAATGTATAAATATAATGTGTTTGCATAGGTTATAAATGATTTGCAGGTTGATTCTTTTGACATGAAAAAGTGTTCTGCTATATTTTGAAGATATGCTTACAAGTTGAGAACATTATATATTTTAAAGTGATTATAATTATGTTGTTTATGTTAAACTAAATAATATGCTCAGACACAGTAAACTTGATATTTGGTCATGACAATCAGGATGTGGTGAGTATGGGCTAACAAATCCTTCCTCCATCAAAATAAATTAACCACAGTCCCACTATGTGACAAGTTCTGCAGTAAAAAATCCTGACTACCATAACAGGTGGGTATTGGGGCATAAAGCAAAGAAATAACTATCCTCATCCCTTGTATATTAAAGTGAAGGTGTATGATAAATGCCAGTTCCTCATATCTATATGGGAGGTGACAAGTGACCTACAAATATAAGCTTGGGTTTATAATTTTTACAATTAACATTTTAAGAACGTAACCATAAAAACTGGTAGGATGAAAATGTTAAACTCATAGAGGTCTGAAAAAATGTATGTGGTCCAGTTTTTTGGGGTCCATCAAGATTGATATAGGACATGCAACCCTACGTTCCAAGAGTGAGGAAGATATATATATTCTATGTACAACCTTTATCCGTTAAGTTTAATGGTAGGGGGTGTTTAATGTTTTAGAGACCTGTAATCTACACAAGCACAAGATTGATCTATCTATTGTAGGGTCAACAAGTTGCTCATATCTCCATATACATAAGTCGGGGTGAAGTAGTGACTTTGAAACTTCTCTGAAAATGCTTTCTAGAGATTAGGATGACCATGTTCAGTATTAAAGCAATAATACAAATTAAAGTCCTTACTGCAAAGAAGCCATTAAACAAAACTCCATATGCCACCCTGCCCTCTGCTTATAAAGGAAGCCTACTTCATGTATAAAAATAAGCCCATCTAAAAATCAAAGGGATTGCAACATTTTTGTTTTGCTTGCATTTTCTGCTTTAAATGTCATGTAAACTCACTTCTGTTACTGTCAGTGTTTCATTATCCTATTCCATTTCCCTTTAACATGGCTAAAGCTATTTTCTCACTTTTGCTGTCTGCTTTCCTATCTAAAACATATATTCTAAAGAGAACTCATCACCTACAAACCTACCTGCTTATTGTACCTTCCATGACTTGACAGCCCAGAGCTCCCAACTATTGCTGGACTGTCATAGGTTTGCATGCTGTCCTTCCCACAGATTCCCAGGTCCTTATAAAAGTCCACCTAGCCATGAACCAGATCTACCCATGGCCAACACAGTTTATTTCTTCTACTTCCCTAATACCAACTACAAAATGATGTGACCGCCACCCCAATTTGCTAGGAATCTCCCTATTAAGCCACACAATTCACAACCTGGATAATCTCCATAAAATGTTTGGTGGTATGACAGCCTGCTATACCTGCTCGAATGTTACCTGCAGATAGTACTTGTTCTGCTATTATCCTGAAACTTGACCACTGTCCTCTTTTCTCACCTGCCTCCTTAATAGAAGTATATTTTAGTATAATAGAGACTTTTACAGATCCAACTGATCTCAGCTCCAGTTTTTCAGCTTGACAGTAGCTGCTCTTTAGGTCAATTGCAAAATAATCTCAGGTCCTGGCTTTTGCTTGAGTGCTAACCTGAAGGTGTGATAAGCCTAAGGTGAGCTTATTAAACAATTATATATATATATATATATATATATATATATATTGCACAATTAATTTATTCTGTTGATACATGATGGCAGGGGTACAATTATAAACAACAATAATGCTAATCATTCCAACACCACAGGGCTCCCAACCATCTTGCATTTAGCTGGACACTTGTAGAGCTCTGTCCTTCTTTGCCTCATACTGCACTTTCTTTATACATTTTATGGTTTTATACAATATTATAAAGGCAGCATAACCAATCCCACAGAATGCCCAGACTCCACCTATTTCATACCTGACTCTTCCCATAATACACTCCACCACTTTTTCAGCCTTTCCTTTTTCGGTGTTGCTGTGGCTCAGTTTATGGATATCCTTGGCTTAGCCCTCAGCCTGACCATCCATGGTACAATTGGGAAAATCTTGAAATGTATGCACAATATTTTTTAAATGTATTTTTCAAATTAAGAAAATATGGCTTCTTCTTATGTATGGAGTATGGAGGCTCTTTCTCAATCTTACCATAAGCCACTGTTCTACCAGAAAAAACGATTTTTCCTTAATAAAACAGATATGTGGTTATTCTACACTTACAAACACTGACTTTTTATAATATGCTGGGAAAGAAAGGTGACGATGCTCAATGAATTTTGAATATGATCTTGGCTTTACAATGAAGTCCCTTGAAAACCTTGCAAGCATTTATGAATCTACCCCATTGAATAGTTTTAAAAAGACTATAACAGGCTTTTGCCAGAATGTCAGTTTAATCTCTTCTCTGCTGACAACTGTATTTAAAGAAATGGAAAAATATTATATGAAAGCTGGGTAAGAATTATTTTGGAAGCAATGAATGAACACAATCTAATAATAAACTTCCCTTCCAAGAGTCACAGAAAACAATATGCTATTTGTTACTTGTGCGTATGTACACATATTTCATGTCCATGTAAACATGATATTGACTACAAGTGGGAAATGTTGCTATCTAATTTCTGTTTTAGAACAGATATAAATGTTAAAAAACGTTTGTTTTAGAAATTACTAGTAATTTAAATCCACGTTAAAGAAACATGAAACTCATTGTTTTCTTTCATGATTTAGACAGTGCATACAATTTTAAATAACTTTCCGATTTACTTATATGTAAAATTTGCTTAATTCTCTTATCGTTTGTTGAAAGAGCAGAAATTCATTGCTGGGAGCTAGCTGAACACATTGGGTGAGACAATGACAAGAAGTATATAGGTGCAGCCACCAATCAGCAGCTAACTGCTTCTGGGTCTGCCTAGGTATGCTTTTGAACAAAGGATACTAAGAGAATGAAGCAACAATAGAATATCCACAGCACCATAAAAGGTAATCATTCTTTATTAGGCACATGTGCCACAGAAAACATGATTATGTTTTATCGTGCTGTGGATATTCTATTCTTGAACTACTTATGGGACATGGGCAGTCTCGAGTACTCATCTGCACCAAATACTCGGTAAGCTACGGTATATGTGATTGTGACTTTAATGAGAATGAAGCAAATTAGACAATAGAAGTAAATTGGAAAGTTTTTTAAAATTGCATGCTGTATCTGAATCATGAAGGTTTATTTTGACTTAACTGTCTCTTTAATACAGTATATGCGGCTACCATTTTCCTTAATATCAATATACATGTATACAGTGAGTAATAAACCACTGTGCTTCACAATAATTCAGATATTATGAAAAGGAAATAAATATAAAATTAATAAATAATTGATTGTACAATGTTCATAAAATATCTTAAGGGGAGAATGGGGGATTTTTTATCTCATGGAGAAAATACATCCACACTCTCCCATTTATAGCTATCAATAGGAGCTTCTGAGCTAGCTCTGAAATAAGGGCATGTATGTCATAAAATAGAGTCTCACACAGCAATCCATATATTTAAAATACAATACTGCTTATCAGAATTAGCCCTTATTCCTTCTATAGCTGCCAGGAAACTACAGAGGTCTCTATATTCTGCTGAGGCGCACAATTGCTGATTGTATTAGAATGTCCTGTGCTGTCTGAGAAAGTGAGACATCATATATATGTGCAAATCTCTTGTGCAGGGAACAACTCGAAGTATCCGTGCACGATATTATTAAAAAACATGTCCCAAACAAACGTCCAACTATTCAATAAACATACATTATCTCCTCTGTACAAATATCTGTATTTATGTGCTTCTCAGCCAGTAACAGGTCTGAACTATGTCTCTTCATGGTTCTTCCTTTGTTGTTATAGTTAAAATGTTTCTACATCTGTAGGCTGCTGCCAACAAAGCAGTAAGGAGCAGGAGGTAATCTTTCTGTTTTCGTTCCAGCCACCTAGCCCTGAATGAGTTTAATCGGCTGAGAAACATGAGTGAAAAGCTTTTGCTACCCTTTCTAACTCCACTGAGCCTTTGCTTTCTGCGGCCTACTGAGCAACACCCTGTGTTTTATTTCATTGCGGATTATTTACAGGGTTTCAATAGTGGCAGGTCTACAGACTCAAGACAGATCAAGACACGCTCTTGAGAAAGAGAAATGCAATGTGAATATGACGTGACTGCTACACAATAGATTAATACCTCTTAATTTAGTCTTTTAAAAGTACTTTACCTCCCATGGCCTTTGAAAACCGCATCCGTCATTAGAGAGGGAATAAAGACTTTTTCGTTTATCCTCCTCCATAACCTGTGATTATTGATTCCTGGTACTGTGCACATTACATAGGTTTTTGCCACAGTTATTTGAAATAAATGTATTTAAACTGTCTCTTGAAAACTACAATTTTTCTTCTAGTATTGAACTTGAAATATTTCATGGTCTTTATAACTACATAGCATAGGACATTTCTATTTTGTTATAGTAAGACATAATAATAGCAAACTAAATTGTGTGTGTGTGCATGTGTGCATTTTTGCGTGCATGTGAATGTGTGAGTCCATGCATATGCAACTTTGTGTGCCTGTGTGCCTGATATTAAAAATAAATCTCTTCAAGGATTTAATTTGACATATGTTTATCTTTAGTGTGTGTGTGAGTGTGAGCGTGTGCAAGAGAGTGTGAGATAGATTTTGTGTGCCTGTGGGCATGATATTTAAAATAAATCTCTTCAAGGATTTAATTTGACATATGTTTATCTTTAGTGTGTGTGTGAGTGTGAGTGTGTGCGAGAGAGTGTGAGATAGATAGTGTGTGAGTTTGTGTGCCTGTGGGCATGATATTTAAAATATATCTCCTTTAGTTTGACATGTTTATCTTTAGTGTGTGTGTGAGTGTGAGCGTGTGCGAGAGAGTGTGAGATAGATAGTGTGTGAGTTTGTGTGCTCAAAAAAGGTTTTTTATGTGCAGTGCACAGTGCAACAGTGTTCAGGTTTGGCCTGAACTAAAGGTAGCAAACCTAGCATGGATACTGACAGGTAATTTAGATGATGTAACATTGGCTATGTTTATTTAAGACTCAACATTTTTACCACATAAAAAAATATCAATTAATAATGAGTTTTAAGTTATGATAAATATTACATTTTGCACACATTTGCTTTTTTATTGTTTATCTCTGTAGAAATCCTTTTTTTTCCTTTTAATAAGTAAAAACAACTACAGCTCAGCCTGCTTTCTCTAAAAAATTCACTCAGTAACTATATTTTTATCTTTTGTTCTACAGCTGCATAGAAAAGCCTAAAAACCTTTAATATTTCAAGGTTAATCTAAGGAAACATTGATATGAAAAGAATATTATGAAAACAACCATTAAACAGCTGGAAACTCACCAGCTTCCATTTCACACAAAAAGCAATGTTTACCAGAAATGAATGGATGCCAATTTTTGTGGACCTCACAAAAATCACATTCCACTTACTGCTGGGCTGATGTTATTTTTGACATCATCATTTCTAACCTTTCATGCACACCAGGTCATGCACTTATTGGCCTGGTCTTTTCCTCCCTTGAGGTACTGGGAAAATATTTGTACAACATGAAATTCTGCACATTGCGCACCTGTGCTTTTTTTCTCCAGGGAAGATTTTCATCCAAAGCTGTCTAGTTGGTTTGATCTGTTCATTCAAAAATAAGTTATAAGCTTTCAGGAAAAAAATCCACTGTCACAGTACATCTCTATTTTAATGTATATTTCTCTCTCAATTTCATTTTAGCTTTCAGTCTTTGGATATTAATTCCATTTAAAATAGCCATTATAATTACACAGTTTAACTATTTCATAGTACTTGCAGTGTACATGCAGGTTAAATAAGATTTTTAAGACATAAGGATTTACTAGACACAAAGCATTTATAATGTTGAGGCAATGTAAAGATAATTTAACAAATATGATATAACAGGTGACCCTGCTTGGTCATAGATATGTTGCTTCTTTTCAATTTAAAATTTGAGATGCCTAGATTTTGCCTAAAATAGTAATATATTATATCTATATAATCTACTGGGTTAAGGTTTTTCAGTATGATGGCTTTGCAGTGGTTCTCTTTAGTGATGCACTAAAATCAAAATAACCCACTGTGGCTTTTCATCTGAACTATTCAACATAATTATGGACAAACAGCATCTAAAATCTACATAAACACATTCTAAAATGCTAACTAATTTTTTTCAGCACAGTAATGTACATTGACTCCAAATTAACACCTGACCCCCCACCACTAGGTCATCATTTTACAAAATGGCCACCCAATGAAGAGATATTTTTAAGCACTATAGCCTACATGAAGAAGTTCTATGATGGCTCTGCATCGAGACATAGAGGTTAGTTTATTAAAACAAAAACAGGGTATGTGTCTTGTATTTCATGTCAATAAACTGATCTAAATTCATCTTACTTTTATGGTGAGGCTGGTGAAATTGAAGGTAATAGCTATAGACATAGGTATCTGGTACATTTGGTGACCTACTCTAACTGCTTTGACTTCAGATAGCCATTAAAGTCACAAGGGTGATGAGGAAAGGTACACACCTACAAGTGTGTGACAGGGATCCATTGCTATTTCTAAAAGCCAGGACCACAAACTGCAAGACTGTAAGACACTTTACACAAGAAACAGTCAGAAACTGACTGAACATCCAAGTTTTAGAGAGACACTCAGATTTTTGTGTTCATTTCTTAAGGGAGTAAGTGCACTTCTGACATGTAAATTGCACACCTCCTGAAAATCAGTGATGTGCGGTGATGTCAGAGGCTGGTGAGGCACTGGCTATGTTGCACCAGAGAAACACAAATATATAAATATATATACACACACATTCTATTATCACTTGCTTTATTTGATTGGTATCCTTTGAAGAAGAAGCAGCTATGAATTAGAGGGAGCTAGTTGAACACATCAGGTGATCCAATGACAAGACATATGTGCAATCACCAATCAACACCTACCTCTCAGTAATGCATTGCTGCTCCTGAGCCTACCTGGGTATGCTTTTCAACAAAGGATATCATGAGAACAAAGCAAAACATATAACAAAAGTAAATTGGAAAATTTTAAAATTGAATGCTTTGTCTGAAACATAGAAGTTTAATTTTTACTTTACTGTACTTTAAAGATCAGTGAAAACAAATAGAGAGGTAGCATCAACAGTTCAGAAAATAATTTGTCAGTAGAGACATTGTTTGAAAATTAAAAAATTAAAGAAGCAAATACTGCTATAAACATAATCTGGGATTATGAGAAATGCAGCTATACCTGTTTCCCTAACCACTTGTGGCTATAAACATACTTATATAAATAAGCACATTAAATCTGTATTTTTAAAATTGAGTTGTACTTCTTTCCCACCTGTTTGCCCCGAGCTGTTAGTCTAGTAAAACGTAAAATCACTTTCTCTTTGCTATACCATTTACAGCAGATACACAAACCAGATATGCATAGCTATGTTATTAATGACTTTCAAATGCACTAAAATTCTGCTTAAAAAATTCCCCTCTAATATAAGTGGGTCCGGTAACCAGAAAACATGTTTTAGTGTTTATATATATATATATATATATATACTCATCGAATGCAGCATTTGTAAATAATACTTAAAGCTCCATAGCTTTTATATATTTATATATTTATTTATATATATATATATATATATATATATATACAGACATCTATAGAAAGCCTACTGATAAAAATACCATTTTATCTCGTCAGAGTCATCATCCTCCTAGAGTATTTAAGAGCGTGCCTAAGTCACAGCTCTTGAGGGTAAAGAGAATAGTTTCCAATTCTTCTGCCTGCCAAAAGCGCTTAGATGAGATGCGCAACAAGTTTAAAGAGAGAGGTTACTACTCGGGAGAATTGGAATTTATTAATCTTGAACCTCAACAGAAAATGTCTAATACTAAAAAATTAGCTTTTGTCTCTAATTAGAATTGCACTAGTGTCAAATTGCATAAAATAATTCATAAAGATTGAATAATGTTGGGTCACTCTATGCCAGAGGTTTAGGAATTTCAACAACCCCCATTTTCAGCCTTTAGGAAATTAAATTCACTTTGGAGACAATTGGTTAAGGCAAAGAATATGCCCTCTAAAGCTAAACAGAGAGTATTCAAATCGGTGAAAAATGGGACATTTTCATGTTTAAATTGTTCCCACTGTAACAGTATTATTAGGGGTAATTGCATTAGCCATCCGTTTTCAGGGAAGAAATTTAGCATTAAGGGACACTACACTTGCCAATCGACTTATGTCGTTTATGCGCTCAAATGCCCATGTGGTTTATTATATATAGGGGAGACTTCCCAGACAATAAAAGACCACATAACCCAACATAAATTGATTATTAGAAATCCTAAGATGAGACATTTACTGGTCCCTATTCATTTTTATGAGAAAGGACATCAATTACGTTTTATGATTCTTGATCATGTCCCTAGGGGGAATATAGACTTTGACAGAGGTACTATGTTACTTACAAAAAAGTCTATGTGGATACAAAGGGGCATATTTATGAATGTGCAAGTGGACATGATCCAATATAGCAGATCATGTCCGCTGCACATCGATAAATGCTGACAGCATACACTGTCGGCATTTATCATTGCACCAGCAGTTCTTGTAAAGGCTCGCCGGAAACATGGGGCATCAAGCTCCATTCAGAGCTTGATAAATATACCCCATAGCCTTAGTACTATGCATCCTAAAGGCCCCAATAGAGATTATAATCTAGCTATCCTATTATAAATAATTGTTTTCTTTCATTATTATTGTAGTCTGAAGTGGAACATCACCGTCATGTGATGGGGACTGCCCAGGCAGTTATATACTTTTAAATAGGCTCCCACCCCATGAGACTGCTTTGAGAGCGGCCACAATGGGGGTTTTATTTTTGCAATGTCTAAGCCTGAAATTGATAGAGGGTGGGGGCATAGTTTGTGCTTGTGGCTCTCATTACCACTGTAGTGGTAACGGAAGTGATGCACAATGGATAGAGGCAGACATGCTTGCTATTTCTCTCCATAGATACTTTTTTTTTTAATTTATATTGATTTTTTTCCTTTGCCATGACAGGGGAGGCAGTGCCTCACCTGCCTCCACTAACTGCATGTCCCTGCTGAAAATAGGTTTCAGGTGGTTAATGTGCTTGTTTTCTTAAGTATTGTGGAGGGAAACAGATGGGGAGCACATGTAAATGACTACCGCAATGACAAGTTTACAACTTTTATGTGTTAAAACCAAAGTGACAGATCCATCACAATAACATATCCCTTCTTTCCTTCTATCTTGATCATTATCTCAAAGTGTTACACATCTATCACCTAGATTACGAGTTTTGAGCGCTATACAGAAATTAACAAACGCAACAAAAGTTACGTTATTTAATCTCCTATAGCTCTGCCATTACAAGTTTTCAAACATACGCCTTTTGCGTGAGATATAGCGTGAGATATAGTTGCGTTGATCTCCATACCGCACACAATCAGAGCGCTGCTGAGCCGTGCTTGTGCACGATTTCCCCATAGATATCAATAGGGAGAGCTGGCAAAAAAAAAAAACCTAACACCTGCGATCACGGAAACAAAAGTTCTGTAACGCAGCCCCATTAATGTCTATGGGGAAATAAAAATACTGTTTAAACCTAACACCCTAACATAAACCCTATGTCTAAACACCCCTAATCTGCTGCCCCTAACATCGCTGACACCAGCCAATAGGATTTAAGCAGCTCTCATTCTATTGGCTAATTCAAATTAGCCAATAGATTGAGAGCTGCTTAAATCCTATTGGCTGATTTGAACAGCCAATAGGATTTTAGCAGCCCTAATTCCTATTGGCTGATTCAAATTTTTCAGCCAATAGGAATGCAAGGGACGCCATCTTGAATCGCGTCCCTTGCATTGAAGACTCAGTGTACGGCAGAAACTGTATGAAGAGGATGCTCCACGCCGGATGTCTTCAGGATGGACCTGCTGGATGAAGATCGAAGAGGCCGCCTGGATGAAGACTTCTTGCTGCATGGATGAAGACTTCTTGCCAGATGGATGATGACTTCCCTGGCTGGATGAAGATAGAAGAGGCCTCCTGGATGGAGACTTCTTGCCACCTGGATGAGGACTTCGCCGGCTGGATGAAGATCCTTCAAGTGGGTCTTCAACATCTGTAAGTGGATCGTCAGGGGTTAGTGTTAGGTTTTTTTAAGGTTTTTTTTTTGGGTGGATTTTTTTTTTAGTTTAGGGTCTGGGCAGTAAAAGAGCTAAATGCCCTTTTAAGGGCAATGCCCATACAAATGCCCTTTTCAGGGCAATGGGTAGCTTAGGCTATGTTAGATAGTTTGTATTTTTTTACATGTAAAAGAGCTGATATCTTTGGGGCAATGCCCCACAAAAGACCCTTTTAAGGGCCATTGGTAGTTTATTGTAGGCTAGGGTTTTTTTTTCTTATTTTGGGGGGCTTTTTTATTTTGATAGGGCTATTAGATTAGGTGTAATTGTTTTTTATTTTTGATAATTTCTTATTTTTCATAATTTAGTGTTTGTTTTTTTGTAATTTAGTTGGTTTTTATTTTTTGTAATTAGATACTTTTTACATTTTTATAGTAGTTTTGGGATTTTTTTTATTGGTAGTTTAGTTTTATTTAATTGGTAGCTAATTTAATTTTAGTTTAATAATTATAATATTTTAGTTGTTAGTTTAATTTTTTTTTTAATTTGACAGGTAAGTTTTTATTTAATTTAAAATAGGCAAATTGTAATTTTAATATAAAGTTAGGGGGTTGTTAGGTTTAGGAGTTACTAGTTTTATATTAGTTTATTTCATTGTGGGGGCTTTCGGGTTAGGGGTTAATAGTTTGTTTTAGTATATTTTATTGTGGGGGGCTTGTGGTTTAGGGGTTAATAGGTTTATTATAGCAGCGGTGTGGGCGGACATCAGATTAGGGGTTAGTAATATTTAAATAGTGTTTGCGATGTGGGAGGGCAGCAGTTTAGGTGTTAATAACTTTTTATAGTGGCGACAATGTCGGGAAGTGGCGGAATAGGGGTTAATACATTTTTTTAGTGCTAGCGATGTTGGGAGCGTCAGATTAGGGGTTAATAAATTTATTATAGTGTTTGCGATGTGGGAGGGCCTCAGTTTAGGAGTTAATAGGTAGTTTATGGGTGTTTAGTGTACTTTGTAACACTTAAGTTATGAGTTTTATGTAACAGTTTGTAGTGTAAAACTCATAACTACTGACTTTAGATGGCGGTACGGATCTTGTCATTTTAGGCTGTAACGCTCACTTTTTAGTCTTACCACAAAACTCTTAATACCGGCGCTATGGGAATCCCATGAAAAAACGCCATTTTTACATGTGCAGGACTGACGTTGTGTAACAAGCTAAAAGGTGTGTGGTACACCTATACCGACAATACTTGTAATAGCTGTGGTGCTGTTTTAACTCTGAAAATGCCATATTTTCAGCGTTACAAGACAAGACAGATAAGCACAGACTAAGTTGAGAGTAACTTCACGCTAATCTTTTCACGGCCAGTATCAGCTGCTACAGAATGGCTGATTCTGCACTTTCACCAAAACAGGAATCCACCAAGTTTAGATGAATATGTTAAAGTCCACTGTCATTATGTTAGTATAAAGTGCATTGTTTTGCAGTCATTATCTCCTAAATCCAATTAGGCAAAAGTATGTAACAAGGTTAACCTTGCGAAATTGTACTGTGCCATTTGTATTTCCTGCTCTGAGAATTAGAAATTAGAATATCACTCCTGGCCAGCAGAAGGAGGCAAAGACCGCCACAGCAAAGCTGTTAAGTGTCACTCTTCTACCCATAATGCCCAATCATTCTCTTTGCCTCTATCAATGGAGGAGGTGAAGTTTGGTGTCTGAAGAAATTAATTCCTTTTCGGGTACTTTTCCCTGCAAGCAAGGATTTGGGTTTAACTAAGTCCGTGTAAATCTCTTCAGTAGAGAAGTGGTGGCTTTTAAGCAGTTAGGAAGTTGTGAGGTAGTCCTTGCTTTGTTTCCTAACGCATTGCTGCCCATGGTACAGAAAGCCAGAGTTGGTTACTCTGTTCTTTCTTTTTCTACAGATCTCTGTAAGGAGAATGTGTCCTTTCACGCCTTGTGAGTGAACTGTCTTCCTGCCGGACAGCTAGACTGCAGGTAAGTGCTTTTGTCTTCTAGGTCTTGGAGACTTGCACTTCAGAAGAATATGTCATATGCAGTAGATGGGGACTGTTAGACCTGGCAGCTTTTTGGCGTGTCTCCCCTGTCTTTTTGCCTTCTGACCTCCTGGTTTTGGACTCTGTTTTTGCTGGTTTATTGTACTTTACTACTGCTAATCAGTGCTAAAGTGCAAGTGCCCCCTAGGTAAATTGTACTGTTGATTGGTTTATCCATGATTGGCATATTTGATTTACTGGTAAGTCCCTAGTAAAGTGCACTAGAGCTGCCCAGGGCCTGTAAATCAAATGCTACTAGTGGGCCTGCAGCACTGGTTGTGCCACCCACATAAGTATCCCTGTAGTCATGTCTCAAACCTGCCACCGCAGTGTCTGTGTGTGCAGTTTTAAACTGCCAATTTGACTTCTTACATGTAAGACACCTCTAGGTAGCCCCATGGGCAGGGTGCAGTGTATGGTTAAGGTAGGACATATAGTAATATGGTTTATATGTCCTAACAGTGAAATACTGCCAAAATTCGGTTTTCACTGTTGCCAGACCTATCTCTCTCATAGGTTAACATGGGGGCTACCTTGATAAATGATTAAAGCGTAGATTCCCTTTGAGAGCAGATGGACAGGTGGAGTTTGGGGTCCCTGAGCTCACAATTTAAAAATACATCTTTTAGAAAAGTTGGTTTTGAGATTGTGTGTACGAAAATGCCACTTTTAGAAAGTGAGCATTTTCTTGCTTAAACCATTCTGTGACTCTGCCTTGTTTGTGGATTCCCTGTCTGGGTCAGTTTGACAGTTGGGCTGTTTGCACCTCTCAGCTCTCACTAGACAGTGACACAAAGGGAGCTGGGGTGTAGCCCGCATTTCCTGATGAGCCATCTCTGCTAGGAGGGAGGGGAGGAGTGGTCATTCACACCTGAAAGGACTGTGCCTGCCCTCACACAATGCAGACTCCAACCCCCTGGTGTGTGCCTGAGGCCTTGCCTGGGCAAGGCAGGATTTCACAAGCAAGTGAGAATCTTCTTTGAAGTAAACCTACTTCAAAGGCCAAAATGGGTATAAGAAGAGCACCCAAAACTACAGACTTTAGAATCTTTCTGGAATCTTTCTAGGATCTTGCTGGACTCACGAGGAACCTCTGCAAGGAGAAGAGCTGAAGAGCTGGAGGAGGAGTAATGTCCCTTTGCTGTGTTGCTTTGCTGGACTGGCCTGTAGTTGCTGCTTCTGCCTGAAAAGAGTGCAAAGGGTAAACTTTGCTGTGTGTCCTGCTTGAAAAAGTTCTCCAAGGGCTTGGAGTAGAGCTTGCCTCCTGTTGGAAGTCTCAGGGACACCAAAGACACTGCCTGCACCGTGGCCTATGGACACCGCTCATGAGGTACACAAAGCACCGTCCCGCACCGCAGCCCAGGCCCCCCAACGCCAGCACCATTGACTCCAGTGTTGTCACCAGGCATCCCTGCCTGCACCATGACCTGTGGACACCGCACGTCGCACTGCCCCGCTTCACACCGCAGCCCTGGTCTCACCGACGCCGCTGGACGCCGTCACCAAGCCGCTGCCTGCACCATAACCTGTGGGCACCGCACATCGCATTGTCCCACTTAGCACCGCAGCACCGACGCCGGCACACCTGACTTCATCAGCCTGGAGTTCGATCCGCAACGTGTGTGAACACCAAGGGCCCGACGACTCTTGCACAGACTCCGGAAGCGACGCTCCTCTCCGGAGCTCACCGCAAGGATCACGAAGCACTGCAAATCCAAGGTACTTTTTGCAGGTCTTCCCGACACCGTAGCTGGCCCGTGACGAGGGGATGAGCAGGGGTTATCTGAGCGGGTATCTCCCTTATCCTAACAAGAGTGAGGGTCCCTACTTGGACAGGGTGCAAACCGACTGCCAACTGGAGACCCCATTTCTAACAGGGACATTTTTAAAATCCTTTATACAGGATTTTCTTTGGCAGTGGGCAGGCACATTATGTTTGTTGAGACTAGGGGTTAAGCTTCCCTTTATTGGGACATTTTTTACTCTGAGTTAATTTTGGTAAAATAATTAATTAGTATATGTGTGGCTTATGTTTTATACAAGGATTTATGTATAAACTTAAAATTTGGCAGTTGGTTTTCTTTGCTTGCTTAGCTAGAACAGGCTACCTGACAAACTGCTTGAGTTTGAAACCAGCTGCAGCTGCTTGCATCTTATTTGTAGGCAAAGGGAAACTTGCGCCTTTTACTTGCTGCGTAGTTTCCTCTCTCTGCCGGTCATGTGACTTCTCTCTGCTGTCGGATAATAGAGGAGAAGCGTTAATTGAATTTCAGTCTCTTCAGTTTTGATCTACTATACAATCGTTTTAGAGACTTCTGGCAGCCAAATTGTGGTATTAAAAATTCTTAAAGAGACAGTGTATCTTAAACATTTCTACAATTTAGGGAATTTTTTATTTAGTATTATGGACATGGACCAAAACTCCAAATGCTTGTTATGCCTAGAGGCACAAATTGTTTTTCCTATAAAATTCTGTGCTGCATGCTTAACTAGAACACTTCAATTTAAAGATAAATTGTCTCCCGCTGAGCCCAATGTCTCTCAGGATGATGCTGTTCAGGCAATGCCACAGCTTTCTCCTCAAATGTCCCAAGCCTCTATGGTGTCACATACAGTGCCCTGCAGTTCCTCTCAGAAACCTGGAGGAGTTTGCCTGCAGATTTTGCTGCACAGGTATCTTCTGCGGTATCTGCAGTATTATCTGCTTTTCCTATGCTGGGAAACGCAAGAGGAAAATTAAACATTCAGATAATAAGGTTTCTGTTCCACCTACTGCTATGCAGGTTGCCCTCTCTTATAAGTCTGATGAGGAGCACACGCTGGTAGAACTTAATACCAACACAATGATCAGGGTTAGCCATCTTGGGTATTGAAAAACAACTTCTGCAAACAAGATATCAATTTAAAATATTTCTATATTTGGCTGAAATGTTATCCTATAGCAAAACAATAGAAATTTCTTGTCACACAAGGTGCGTACTGTCCCTTTAATAGGTGAATGCTATAGGTTCAGATGGATAAATGTACGAAAAAAAATATTTATATTGTAGAATGAATTATATCTAGATTTTTATTTGTGGGTAATCAGTCCTTATGATCCAGCTGCACATAGACATGTATTTAAACAGTACTTACATACAGGGAGTGCAGAATTATTAGGCAAATGAGTATTTTGACCACATCATCCTATTTATGCATGTTGTCTTACTCCAAGCTGTATAGGCTCGAAAGCCTACTATCAATTAAGCATATTAGGTGATGTGCATCTCTGTAATGAGAAGGGGTGTGGTCTAATGACATCAACACCCTATATCAGGTGTGCATAATTATTAGGCAACTTCCTTTCCTTTGGCAAAATGGGTCAAAAGAAGGACTTGACAGGCTCAGAAAAGTCAAAAATAGTGAGATATCTTGCAGAGGGATGCAGCACTCTTAAAATTGCAAAGCTTCTGAAGCGTGATCATCGAACAATCAAGCGTTTCATTCAAAATAGTCAACAGGGTCGCAAGAAGCGTGTGGAAAAACCAAGGCGCAAAATAACTGCCCATGAACTGAGAAAAGTCAAGCGTGCAGCTGCCAAGATGCCACTTGCCACCAGTTTGGCCATATTTCAGAGCTGCAACATCACTGGAGTGCCCAAAAGCACAAGGTGTGCAATACTCAGAGACATGGCCAAGGTAAGAAAGGCTGAAAGACGACCACCTCTGAACAAGACACACAAGCTGAAACGTCAAGACTGGGCCAAGAAATATCTCAAGACTGATTTTTCTAAGGTTTTATGGACTGATGAAATGAGAGTGAGTCTTGATGGGCCAGATGGATGGGCCCATGGCTGGATTGGTAAAGGGCAGAGAGCTCCAGTCCGACTCAGACGCCAGCAAGGTGGAGGTGGAGTACTAGTTTGGGCTGGTATCATCAAAGATGAGCTTGTGGGGCCTTTTCGGGTTGAGGATGGAGTCAAGCTCAACTCCCAGTCCTACTGCCAGTTTCTGGAAGACACCTTCTTCAAGCAGTGGTACAGGAAGAAGTCTGCATCCTTCAAGAAAAACATGATTTTCATGCAGGACAATGCTCCATCACACGCGTCCAAGTACTCCACAGCGTGGCTGGCAAGAAAGGGTATAAAAGAAGAAAATCTAATGACATGGCCTCCTTGTTCACCTGATCTGAACCCCATTGAGAACCTGTGGTCCATCATCAAATGTGAGATTTACAAGGAGGGAAAACAGTACACCTCTCTGAACAGTGTCGGGGAGGCTGTGGTTGCTGCTGCACTCAATGTTGATGGTGAACAGATCAAAACACTGACAGAATCCATGGATGGCAGGCTGTTGAGTGTCCTTGCAAAGAAAGGTGGCTATATTGGTCACTGATTTGTTTTTGTTTTGTTTTTGAATGTCAGAAATGTATATTTGTGAATGTTGAGATGTTATATTGGTTTCACTGGTAAAAATAAATAATAGAAATGGGTATATATTTGTTTTTTGTTAAGTTGCCTAATAATTATGCACAGTAATAGTCACCTGCACACACAGATATCCCCCTAAAATAGCTATAACTTAAAACAAACTAAAAACTACTTCCAAAACTATTCAGCTTTGATATTAATGAGTTTTTTGGGTTCATTGAGAACATGGTTGTTGTTCAATAATAAAATTAATCCTCAAAAATACAACTTGCCTAATAATTCTGCACTCCCTGTATATATGTATTATAGACTTTTTTAACTTTAATGTGTCTTTAAGAAAACTTTTAAAATATTGATCAAATCCTAATTTTAAATACAAATTCTGGGATATTACATATTATATAAATGTAAACCAAATAGTAACTGATTAGAAGTCAAATGAAGCCCACAGTTTTTAATGAATACTATATATGCACATCTATGGTAGAAGTTACAGCATGGCTTGGTGACAGAGACACTTTAAAATGGAGTTTAGGGGTCAGTGTGCTTGGCCACACACTGAAAACACACTCATGCCTGCTGCCAGTGTCTGCAGACTGGATCCCCCAGAACCTTTACCAGAGGAGAGAGGTGGACCATCCTTTACAGCAAGTGGCTTGCAGGGCATGCTGCTAGGGCAGGGGCGTATTGTAGCCTAGGCAAACAAGTCACTTGCCTAGGGCAGCATATTTTTTTAGGGGGCAGCTCTTTTTGAGTCTAACTACACACACACAATCACTACTACACCCACAGATACAAGCACACTGCACTGCACTACACACTAACGGCACTACACACACATGCGCACTGCACAGGCACATGCACTTGAACATTTACTTTGGAAATGCCATGAAAATAAAAGTCATGTTACACCCTCACCAAAAAATATTATGGCCAAAAAAGTTATAAAATCTTAGGGGGGATCAAAATTTTGAGTGCCTAGGACAGCTCAAAACCTAAATACACCACAGAGCTAGGGAACATGCCCACATGCCTTGGGGGGGAAAGATCCCCATTGCTCTGAACCTAAGAGGAGGCAGAGTAAAGGTGGTGAAGTGTTGTTAACCCTGTCAGTTCATATACAGAGCAGGACAGCAAAATAGTTCTGTACCTAAACATCCTTGGCTCACTCCAGGTTGGTGTAGTGTGGATAGTATGTTCTGGCGGAAAGTGGGCATGGCCGGAACTTTTAATTAAATGATCTAATTAACATTATTTAATATTTAAGGACTCATACAAAGTGATTATGTTATATTTAGAGTGTTTTGCATGGTTATTAAAGGGACAGTAAACACCTTGTCATTACAAGACATCTCTGTTGTGCTGCTAAAGAAATAACAGGCTAATTCTTAACATTTTAAAAACAAATTAGCATCTTTTTTTTTTATATTATAATTTAATAGCCAAACTCCAGCCACCATTGCCCTATTTGGAGGAGACAATTTTGACTTTAGTCTACAGACTGCCAGGCTAGCCAGGGTTATAAATGGCTAGATGACAAGTGGCATGCTATGTATATCACAGGCGCATTAATTTGCGCTCATATTTCAAGTTGAAAGTAAATACGACAGCAAGAGCGCAATTGCATTTTTTTTTTTTTTAATTTCAAAAACTTTATTGAAGCTGAATCAAAGGTACAAGTCAAGGGGTTAATAAAAAGAGGGAGGGGAATAAACCTGCCTCCATTACATCATATTTCTACAGTGGTTAAGGCAACCCCATACAACAAAAGCAATATCCATATTAACAGATAATAAAAAATGCTTAAGGTACTTGTTACTTAATGGGAGGGGACTCTATTGCCCCTAAGTATTCTAATCCAAGAGAGGGTATAGAAAAGGGAGGAAGGGGGGAAGAGGGGGGAGGAGGGGGAGAGTATCAGGTGAAAAGAGTTGTTATTAGTGAGATAAACCTGTCACATGTCCAAGCTAGCAGTCTGTGATGTCTAGGTACTAGAAGTCAACACATTAGGCTTCCAGATTGTGTCAAAGGAGTCTTTCCAGTCTGTCCAGGTCAACTCGAAAAGGTCAGAATTACCCAATTTATAGAAGATATCTTTCTCCATGGTGTAAAGGTAGGCCATATAGGAGCAAACCCTAGACCAAGTGGGGGGGATTCTTTCTTCCAGTCACAGGCAATTAAATGTTTTATGGACATAAAGAGATATATACATATATATGCATGATGCTTAGGCAGGGCATGTACCCCGATATGAAGTAGAGCTACTGTTGGCGTACTACCTAGGGATATACCCAGTCTGGAAAGCACCCGGAAGCATCTGGTCCAAATGGGGTGAAGTTTGGGGCATTCCCACCATATATGCAAAGAGTCACCTCTCTGGCTGCATCCTCTCCAGCAGTGAGGAGATGTAGGGAAGATTTTTGCCAGTCTCACAGGGACATAGTACCAGTGAGCCAGCAGTTTGTAATATGTCTCAAATAAAGTTGTACAGTGAATGGCTTTCTGGGTGCGTTCAAAGGTACGCCTCCAGATGTCGCCTGTGAAAGTCTTACTAAGCAGGGATTCCCACTTCAAAAGGTGGGCTGCCTTACCCGATTGCGAGGCAAGACCCAGAAGGTTATAGTGACGGGAGAGAGGTCTAATGAGCCTATCTCCCTGAATCCATGTGGATTCCCATTGGGTTAAGGGGCGAGACGACGACGGTTTGAAGCCCCAACTGGAGAGGAAACTTTTAATCCTATGGTATTCAAACTTCAAGTATTGTGGGATGACCCGTTCTGTGTCCAGCTGAGAAATAGGTCGGAAACAAACCTTTGGAGAGGGAAGCCATAGATCAGAGACCGTGTTGACTCCCATCTGAGCCCATTTCAACAGGTGAGTATCCTGCAGACCCGACAGCAGTCCCGATAGGGAGGTGATGGGTGAAGGATGTGGGGCGACATGTCCACAGTGTCGAATCCTATCCCAGAAGTGTAGGCATTCCCGGATAATGGGATTTAGGAGCTGGAGTTTCCTCCGGTGGTGCAGTGGAGTCCAGATTAAATCCTGCAAATTTAGCAAGAAAGGTAACGAGGCTTGTTCAATGGAGTGCCACTTGCAGGAAGACTGCTTGACTCCCCATTGTGAGATGTGGGTGAGCATTGCGCCCTCGTAGTATCTCAGTATCGAGGGAGAGCCTAGCCCACCGCACGCCCGAGGCAGTTGAAGCACTCTCTGTGCCACTCTGGGGGGCCTGCCCTGCCAAATATGTTTGACGAATTTGCTTTGGAATTGTAGGAGTATTTGTCTTGGTACCCTGATAGGGAGGCAGCGGAATAGGTATGTAAGTCGGGGTAGGAAGGACATCTTTAGGGCAGCAATGCGTCCCATCCACGAAACATGGGATAGATTCCAAGCGCAATTGCATTTTACGCTCATCGGGTTAGCATCACTGAAACCCTAGCATAAAAGGTAGTGTATAAAAAAACTTGCACTAAACACAAAATAAATGTATTTAAAATTACAGTTACACTTATAGAAACACTTTCTAATTAAAAAAATAATATATACTGTATATATATTACAGGAATATTTATATCACATACAGGAATATTTTATTTTTATTATAAATACATATACCTGTATATCTTTCCTATAACTATATAGGTAAAGATATATATTTTACATTAACATTATCACACATATATAGAAATATATCTTTAATAATAAAAATATAAAACATTTTTATGTGAAGAACAATGAATTCTAAAATCTGCATAACACACTTCGTGATTTGCGATTTAGATCTAACGCAGTTTTGGGTTAGCGCACATGAAAACGTTTTGTATTTGGTTTGATTTGTATTTATAGTGTGAGGTTTTGTTTACACTGTATTTATTTGTTTATTTATTTTATGTTTGAACCACTTGATTGTGATATTTTTTATTAATATTATCTGTGAAATTCCCCAAGCAGATAAAATACCTACCTGATTGAGACAATCTGAACTATTACTAGTAACTGAACGTACCCAGTTTCTGTGCACTGTATGGCCTTTTGGTTACAGAGAAGTAAAAAAGACAATATGAGACTTTCTCATCGTAGTGCTGTGGGAAAGACTAAATGAAGAGAAACTGAAAAGCCATGAGAATTACCTACCTCACTGTATTTCATCAGGAAATAACACAAGGCTTATTATATTTGTGTATGTTTTCTAATGAAAACATTAATGGATTTGGCTCTCTCCCCTGGTTCCAAAAGTAATAAAATAATAAATATGTTAGCTTTCCTCATTGTTGACAAGGACATATTTAATCAGTGTTAAATAGTTATATAAATCATTCTTAAGGAGTATAATTAGATGCAAAGCCAGCACATAATTTCATTAAATGTTAAGAAGTTTCTTTGTGTGGACAATGACTTATAGTTGAACTATAGGCTCAGTTAAAAAAATAAAAATCAGGACCTTTAATGACTTATGTATAAATCCTAGTTCAGTTTAATGCAACTGATTAAATTCATAAGATATTGGGCCAAATAATGCACTTGTTCAAAAAGGCCTTGCAATCTAGTAGTTGGCTGTGGATCATTATACTGCATCACAGTTCAACTTTTATACAATTATATACATTTTAAACATTTACCAAATTGTCTATCACGACTGATTTCCATAAATCTGTTCCCTCTTTATTCTTCAACTATATGTGTTTGTAAAAATGTTGTCTCGTCTCTTACAAGTTTTATAGCATTGCCTTATCTAAATGAATAGTACTTATGGCCTTGCTGGGCCTATGGCTTTTATCTACCGTCAATATCTATGTTTCTATGGACAGCTAAATATGTTGGCACTTTATAAATAAAGTATAATAATAATAACTATGTTCATCAGTGTCTTATATAGTTCCAAAAAGAAACATAATTTAATCAGTCCCCTGTATTAACTTCTAATACTTCTGCTGGAAGATTATTACATGTATTCACCATCATTTTGCATTTGCACATGCTCATGGGACTGAATAGAGGAAAAGTTTCTTAATTCTATTTATTACAAATACTTCTTGTATAAAATATGTATTTTCATTTTGGTTAAATCACTTTCTTTATTTAACCATTTACTTTAAGGGACATAAGGGCTAGATTACAAGTGGAGCACAAAATATCACTTTTATGAAAGCGATATTTGCGCTCCACTTAGTAATACGAGCTTACAGTAGCAATAACCAGCCACTTGTTTATGTTTACGGGTGCACAATAAATTAGCGCTCCACTTCTAATCTAGCCATAACTTAAGGCTATATTACAAGGTGTGTGCTAATGTTAGCGTGCGATATTAGAATATCATGGACGAGTTTATTTACATGCTTATTACAGATTGATAGTAAACACGCTAAATTGAGTGCTACCAAATATAATGCACGTTGGAGCGCGACTAAAGACCTTGTGTAACATTAATACATCAATAAGCGGTTACCCTCATATAAGCACTATCTGATAAAAATTATTCATATAAATAAGTATAAGGGTTCAAAGATATGGTTTATGGTCATGTAATTGACTGCAAAGGGCTATAATATACAAATGAATGTGTCTAAATAATATTTCCATAATAATATTTAATCATGTGTTTTTCTGTGTATTTACTGTAAATATTTAACATTCCAATGTTCTTCACAAATAAGAAAATGTTATTTTTATTTTAAATAAATATTTATATATATATATATGTATCGGTATATACCAATACCTATTTATCTATTTTGCAAAACATTTAACCACAGCTCTGAGGACGCGGTAATCATTCTAGCGTAAATCTCAATGCCATTCAAGTGATCCCTTTTACTTTCAACTTGTAATACCAGCGCAATTTAACTTGCGCACAAACGATCGCGAAAACCTGATATCCCTCATATTTCTCATAATTGGAGTCATCACTGATGCAATAAACTAAATAAATAAAATATTTACAGAGCATAGGCAAGGGAAGGTGGCATAACCTCTCAAAATTTGTTACCCAAGGTACAAGTCTAGATTGCCAAGGCTAGATATACCCCAGGGTTAATTATAAATTCTATGATATGATTACTGTCAAAATTTAGTTCTGTATCCATCAGGGTTGTTAAAATGAAAGATTTAATTAATTAAGAAATGATCTCCACTGTCTAAAACTACTCTTTTTTATTTCTTAAAATGTATTTAACCATAGCTTTTCTCTAAAAAATGTTTTATTTTTTATGAATGCATTTTTATTGCTGCCATTTTAAAATCAATTGCATAAAAGATCTATAATATTAAAAGTGTCAAATGAGAAGAGGATGCAGCAGAAGGCAATTTGGTTTAATTTTAATTGATGGTGTTGCCAGCATGATAGACTATTTTGGAATATTGCTAAGAACAGTTACCCTCTTCACTGAAAGGTTTATAGTATAATTTCCTGATGAAAAAACCTTACCGTCAGTATTAACTAGTTATGTAAGCGCTTAGAACAGCAGAGTTCTGCTCATAGGGTGATATAGTTTGTCAGATTACTTGATCATGCCTTTATAGCCTTTTTTATATAGCAAGCTCACCCACTAAGGGGAGGATATATTAGTATAGAATAGATGAAATACAACTTTGGCAGATTATTATGTTCCTCTCAGCAGCTCTGGAATTGTGACCATCTTGAGTCTCCACCCAGACATGCTCCCCAAAATGTATTTGTATCTTGCACCATATGTAAATAGTATAACAAATATGCTATATACCTCCAAAATTATACATGAGTCCACTTTTGGACCTCCAATCTATGTGAACATGTTCTTGGAGGTAAGTACCAACTAAGGAGACCATTTTTAGGTCTCAACTGAATAACCTCGTTTTCTGTCTTATACTGTAATATAGGCATAGTCAAATATAAACGTAGTAAAAATAACAATAAAAACAACAAGGGAGACTTTCACTATAGTACAATATGACATCACATCTGGTTATTGCTGGTATATACATTGTTAAGGGGAACAATCTTGTTTCCCCTGATAATCAACCTAGTCACATTGGGTGCTATATCTTAGGTATTAAGAAGCCTGCTGGGAAATAGGTAACTCAGATGGAGATAATGAATAGCAGGGTAACAAGAGCCCTAGACAAAACATTAAGCATGTGGCTAGTAACTTAGATATAGTATATTGACATATCAGTAGAAGGTATAAACTAACTATATTCTAATCCAACATAAGTATAATGTAACCTGCTGGGTATAGACATCTCAGGGGGAGACAAGAACTTATAAAATCCTAGCCCTGAATGGAGTTAGCTCAATGATCAACAAATGCAATATGTATATAAATGTAAATGGAAGGTTGACTTTGCCACATAGCAGGTACTCATTAACTGGGGTTTAGTAAAAATATCTAGTCTTAGGCCTAGTGTGGTTGTGTTTAAGTGAGGCAGTCCCGGTAATCTTATCATAATTAACCCATACTATGTCGATCTGTTCATGATACGCTCATTTATGGGCATAGATTCATACCAGTCCCAGTACACTCAGCTTACCCGATCAAGTCCTAGTGTGACAGATCGATAAGCATTATAAAATGGCGCTGTTATGTATGTATGTATAGTAAAAATAAATGCTAATACAAAATATAAAAACCATCATCACCCATACATTCTTCAGAGCTGCAAATAAACATTATTCACTAGCATCCCAGACCTAAGCATAAATGTTAAATAACAAAAATCAGACCGTTGATCTTCACAACATTCCCAAACAGTTGCTGTAGAATTGTGTACTGGGGTACAGTATGGGAAACTACAGCATGGTAAGGGACTAGGGAGTGCAGGTATCACCCCATGACAGTCTTTCCCTGTGACCGGTGCGAACCTGCCAGTCCACGGTAGGGTCGAGAGATGGGGCAGCAGTCTCCGGAAATTGCTGTAATCGCAAGACCGGTGGCGGGGCCCATCATGAAGCCGGTTTCTGTCCGCAGAAACTCAGGATTGTTGCAGCTGGCACCACTTCCCATGATGTAAAGGTAAGGATCAGCGGAGTTAGTGACCCATGCAGTCGCTAGTTGAGAGCTGACCCGGCACATAATTGGCATCTCCGTGTGCATGGAGGTGGAGGACAACTGCGGGAGAGCCCAGATATTTTCCGGCTAAATCCTGCCTAGTCAGCGCATCTTTATAGCCAAGCAAGGAAAGTGTTTGGAGCCCTTTAACCCTCTTTGGGCTAGCAGGAATGTTAGTTGCGATCCTAAAAAGTGCTGGAATTTTAGTCTCTTGATTCACTGTAAGAGAAGATATTCCCAGGCTGGCAATGCAGCAGTTGGGCTCTCTGTTTGCTGAGGGGTGTTCTCCCATGTTTGCAATACTCGAATGCTAAGTACTGTTGTCCCTGGCCCCAGGGTCCGCAGTTGGATTAATGAGTGCATGTTCTCTCATAGAGTAGTCGGTAGCGGTTAGCGGGCTCCAAAGACAGGAAGCCCCAGTACTCTCCCCTTTCAAGCAGCTAGGTTCCTGTTGGAGAAGCCTCTCCGGAGTACACTTGTTAGGGCTAGACGCCATTTGCAGTTGTTCCTCAAATAAATCTTGGTAGCCAACGAGCAAGTGGCTTAGTTCTGTTAAGAAGCATGCAGCAGTCTCCATTTTAAATCTCTGTGGCAGACTTTATGCAGGTGTTTGAAATTATTATATTGAGCCTTAGGTTGTATTAGAGCACTCAGGCCCTATGCGACAGCAATATCCCAAGGGTATACCACTGGGGGGTTAGAAGGATTCCCCAACCTCAGAATTAGCTCTGGATCATTGTAGAGGGCAGCAATCCCCAATAAAAAAAGCATCATCTAGATGATGAAGTTATCCTTAAACAAATATTTTCTGATTAGAGTCTGGATGGTAGCTGGATCTAGAGATATTTTACAGATATTTTACAGATATTGGGGGAGTACTTGAACAGCTCACAACAACACAACCTATCAGGGCCGCCGCCCGGAAGTTCCCCATATCTGTCCTTTTTAATTTACTCATTGCCTATCATTGTTACTCTATCAAGATATCCACCAATTACCTGCTTAAGAATTTTAAGATTATTATTATTATACATTATTTATAATGCGCAAACACATTCTGCAGTGCTGACCATGGGTAGAGAAGATAAAAGTACAACGATGATACAAAATATGTTTAAGAGACAGGACAAAATGTATTAAACAAAAACCCAAGGAATTGAGGGCCCTACTCCCGAGGGAATTTACAATCTAAAAGGAAATAAACAGAGAGAAAAATATTGAAGCATTAATAAAAATGGGGAGACTTGGTAATGAGCAAAAGAAAAAAAAAAGCATCTGTTTTACGACAGGGCTATTTAACCACAAGAGTCAGAAGAAATACCAAGGGATAGATTACAAGTGGAGCTCTAATTTATTGTGTGCCTGTAAATGGACAAATTTGCTTGTTTAAGGGCTCACGGCAGAAATTAGCGCTAAAAAAAATAACCAGCGGTCAGACCTCTGGTTATTTCATAAAACATCCCCAAATTGCCCCCAAAATACATTGTAGTATGCCTCTTTTGAAAATAAAAAATATGAGCATGTTTTATTTCATTTATTTGTAAAAAAATGCACAAAGTAGTTTTTAGGGGTTAAAGTGAGCGGGTCTAAGGTGTTAGAAAAAAAAAAACGACACTGAAAAGTCCCTTTACATTGCGTTCTATAGGAAACTGTATGTTCTCTATAAATATATATGTATATGCTTATATACTTATATATTTATGTGTTAACATGTATATACACATATAAATATATATGCAAAACACGGAAGGGAACTGCACTCTCATACCGGACCGGGTACACAACCCATGACCCTGCAACATGCTCAGCCCTGGGTGCCACTGGCACTCACAGGAAGCTGTGCTGTCCCCAGAGCCACAAGCAGTTAACCCCAGACAGGTCTGGGTGCAAGAACCATAGGGACAATTACAAAACAAATTAATACAACACACAGAGAAAACCCAGCACTCACTTACAAGCTCTCAGCTAAGATTTAAAAGCAAAAATGGAAAGGTTAGTCACCGCATCTGGCCAAATGGGACAAGCTCAGGTACCACGTCAAGGTCCTTTCCAATACCTGAGACCCTAAAACAGCCACACAATGCAAGCTTTCAAATCCAAACAAACTGAAAACAAGGGAAGGGTGCACAGGAATATGTAACCACCCTAGACATATACAAAACATGGAAGGGAACTGCACTCTCATACCGGACCGGGTACACATCCCATGACCCTGCAACATGCTCAGCCCTGGGTGCCACTGGCACTCACAGGAAGCTGTGCTGTCCCCAGAGCCACAAGCAGTTAACCCCAGACAGGTCTGGGTGCAAGAACCATAGGGAAAATTACAAAACAAATTAATACAACACACAGAGAAAACCTAGCACTCACTTACAAGCTCTCAGCTAAGATTTAAAAGTAAAAATGGAAAGGTTAGTCACCGCATCTGGCCAAATGGGACAAGCTCAGGTACCACGTCAAGGTCCTTTCCAATACCTGAGACCCTAAAACAGCCACACAATGCAAGCTTTCAAATCCAAACAAACTGAAAACAAGGGAAGGGTGCACAGGAATATGTAACCACCCTAGACATATACAAAACACGGAAGGGAACTGCACTCTCATACCGGACCGGGTACACATCCCATGACCCTGCAACATGCTCAGCCCTGGGTGCCACTGGCACTCACAGGAAGCTGTGCTGTCCCCAGAGCCACAAGCAGTTAACCCCAGACAGGTCTGGGTGCAAGAACCATAGGGAAAATTACAAAACAAATTAATACAACACACAGAGAAAACCCAGCACTCACTTACAAGCTCTCAGCTAAGATTTAAAAGCAAAAATGGAAAGGTTTGCATTGTGTGGCTGTTTTAGGGTCTCAGGTATTGGAAAGGACCTTGACGTGGTACCTGAGCTTGTCCCATTTGGCCAGATGCAGTGACTAACCTTTCCATTTTTGCTTTTAAATCTTAGCTGAGAGCTTGTAAGTGAGTGCTGGGTTTTCTCTGTGTGTTGTATTAATTTGTTTTGTAATTTTCCCTATGGTTCTTGCACCCAGACCTGTCTGGGGTTAACTGCTTGTGGCTCTGGGGACAGCACAGCTTCCTGTGAGTGCCAGTGGCACCCAGGGCTGAGCATGTTGCAGGGTCATGGGATGTGTACCCGGTCCGGTATGAGAGTGCAGTTCCCTTCCGTGTTTTGTATATGTCTAGGGTGGTTACATATTCCTGTGCACCCTTCCCTTGTTTTCAGTTTGTTTGGATTTGAAAGCTTGCATTGTGTGGCTGTTTTAGGGTCTCAGGTATTCGAAAGGACCTTGACGTGGTACCTGAGCTTGTCCCATTTGGCCAGATGCGGTGACTAACCTTTCCATTTTTGCTTTTAAATCTTAGCTGAGAGCTTGTAAGTGAGTGCTGGGTTTTCTCTGTGTGTTGTATTAATTTGTTTTGTAATTTTCCGTATGGTTCTTGCACCCAGACCTGTCTGGGGTTAACTGCTTGTGGCTCTGGGGACAGCACAGCTTCCTGTGAGTGCCAGTGGCACCAAGGGCTGAGCATGTTGCAGGGTCATGGGATGTGTACCCGGTCCGGTATGAGAGTGCAGTTCCATTCCGTGTTTTGTATATGTCTAGGGTGGTTACATATTGCTGTGCACCCTTCCCTTGTTTTCAGTTTGTTTGGATTTGAAAGCTTGCATTGTGTGGCTGTTTTAGGGTCTCAGGTATTGGAAAGGACCTTGACGTGGTACCTGAGCTTGTCCCATTTGGCCAGATGCGGTGACTAACCTTTCCATTTTTGCTTTTAAATCTTAGCTGAGAGCTTGTAAGTGAGTGCTGGGTTTTCTCTGTGTGTTGTATTAATTTGTTTTGTAATTTTCCCTATGGTTCTTGCACCCAGACCTGTCTGGGGTTAACTGAGTGTGGCTCTGGGGACAGCACAGCTTCCTGTGAGTGCCAGTGGCACCCAGGGCTGACTGAGCATGTTGCAGGGTCATGGGATGTGTACCCGGTCCGGTATGAGAGTGCAGTTCCCTTCCGTGTTTTGTATATGTCTAGGGTGGTTACATATTCCTGTGCACCCTTCCCTTGTTTTCAGTTTGTTTGGATTTGAAAGCTTGCATTGTGTGGCTGTTTTAGGGTTTCAGGTATTGGAAAGGACCTTGACGTGGTACCTGAGCGTGTCCCATTTGGCCAGATGCGGTGACTAGCCTTTCCATTTTTGCTTTTAAATCTTAGCTGAGAGCTTGTAAATGAGTGCTGGGTTTTCTCTGTGTGTTGTATTAATTTGTTTTGTAATTTTCCCTATGGTTCTTGCACCCAGACCTGTCTGGGGTTAACTGCTTGTGGTTCTGGGGACAGCACAGCTTCCTGTGAGTGCCAGTGGCACCCAGGGCTGAGCATGTTGCAGGGTCATGGGATGTGTACCCGGTCCGGTATGAGAATGCAGTTCCCTTCCGTGTTTTGTATATGTCTAGGGTGGTTACATATTCCTGTGCACCCTTCCCTTGTTTTCAGTTTGTTTGGATTTGAAAGCTTGCATTGTGTGGCTGTTTTAGGGTCTCAGGTATTGGAAAGGACCTTGACGTGGTACCTGAGCTTGTCCCATTTGGCCAGATGCGGTGACTAACCTTTCCATTTTTGCTTTTAAATCTTAGCTGAGAGCTTATAAGTGAGTGCTGGGTTTTCTCTGTGTGTTGTATAAATATACATGTATATATTCATATACATATATACTTAACATTTGCTGTCCATCACTGTGCAACTTACCACTTCGCTGTGCTAGATTCTCATTAGAATGAGGATTCCATTGGAGCCTATGGAAAATCGCTCTTGTGAGCACAAATCTTCCCAGCGTTGTGCTCAAATTTTAATACCAGAGCACATTTTCGTGCACTGTTATTACTGAGTGGAGCGCAAATATCGCACTCGCCTAAGCAATTTTTTTGGTCTCCACTCGTAATTTGGCCCTAAATGTTAAGGGAATGAGAATGGAAAGAGAAAGAAAACTTTATGGTAAAAAATAAAGGAAAATAAAAAAACAGTAAAGTATGCCCCAACCCTGCTGAAGAGCTTTGTACATGGACGGGGTAGGGCTATGGACTATTTTCAAATATGAAGTCATTACAATCCATTCTTTTAATAAATTTGCTTCAGTGTACTGTAAAATTGCCTCCACTCAGTTTGTTTGGATTTGAAAGCTTGCATTGTGTGGCTGTTTTAGGGTTTCAGGTATTGGAAAGGACCTTGACGTGGTACCTGAGCGTGTCCCATTTGGCCAGATGCGGTTACTAGCCTTTCCATTTTTGCTTTTAAATCTTAGCTGAGAGCTTGTAAATGAGTGCTGGGTTTTCTCTGTGTGTTGTATTAATTTGTTTTGTAATTTTCCCTATGGTTCTTGCACCCAGACCTGTCTGGGGTTAACTGCTTGTGGTTCTGGGGACAGCACAGCTTCCTGTGAGTGCCAGTGGCACCCAGGGCTGAGCATGTTGCAGGGTCATGGGATGTGTACCCGGTCCGGTATGAGAATGCAGTTCCCTTCCGTGTTTTGTATATGTCTAGGGTGGTTACATATTCCTGTGCACCCTTCCCTTGTTTTCAGTTTGTTTGGATTTGAAAGCTTGCATTGTGTGGCTGTTTTAGGGTCTCAGGTATTGGAAAGGACCTTGACGTGGTACCTGAGCTTGTCCCATTTGGCCAGATGCGGTGACTAACCTTTCCATTTTTGCTTTTAAATCTTAGCTGAGAGCTTATAAGTGAGTGCTGGGTTTTCTCTGTGTGTTGTATAAATATACATGTATATATTCATATACATATATACTTAACCTTTGCTGTCCATCACTGTGCAACTTACCACTTCGCTGTGCTAGATTCTCATTAGAATGAGGATTCCATTGGAGCCTATGGAAAATCGCTCTTGTGAGCACAAATCTTCCCAGCGTTGTGCTCAAATTTTAATACCAGAGCACATTTTCGTGCACTGTTATTACTGAGTGGAGCGCAAATATCGCACTCGCCTAAGCAATTTTTTTGGTCTCCACTCGTAATTTGGCCCTAAATGTTAAGGGAATGAGAATGGAAAGAGAAAGAAAACTTTATGGTAAAAAATAAAGGAAAATAAAAAAACAGTAAAGTATGCCCCAATCCTGCTGAAGAGCTTTGTACATGGACGGGGTAGGGCTATGGACTATTTTCAAATATGAAGTCATTACAATCCATTCTTTTAATAAATTTGCTTCAGTGTACTGTAAAATTGCCTCCACTCATGATTTTCCAGTGATCCTGTTTAAATTGTTTACAAATAGCCTTTTATTTTGTCATTTGAAATAGCTACTTTTGGCAGTGTTGGCTGTAGTAAAACACCAGCAGAAATCCACTTCCCAGTGGGGGGTAGAAAGAAAAACATTTAAATGATAAAAGATGTTGACTAAAATATGAGCATCAGAATGTTCATTCATGATTGGATTGCAAGAGAGTGTGGAGTGTGGATATTAAGATGGATTTTAAATAAGTAATTGGTGATCCAACACTACACCGCAATTTCAGTGCAATAGCTGACCCACCCACCTCTTCATTGTAACTCTAGTCTAATGCAATAATATTAGTTTGTATAAGAAAATTAGATTACAATTACTCAACTGTTGCTCCATATTCCTCCCTGGTGTACTCTGTTAATATAATTTTGAGTTAGTATATTTAATTGACACCCAGGACAATGACGTCTGAAACTATACAAGAAGATCTTATAATCTGTACAAGCTCTCTTTTTGAGTTTGTCAAATCATATAATTTTCCTAAACTAATTTACTTCATATTTTCATTTGAGAGTTTTTTTTGTTGTTTTTTTAAATTGTACTGACTGGAAACCTTGACCTATTGTATTCTAATTATGCAAGGTCAAATAAATCTGGTGCTATCCTGAACTGTGAAAAAAATATAGACGTTTGATTCTCTTAAGAGGAGTGAAAAGCAGAAATATTACAATATTACACTATTTGTAAGATCCTACTTCAATGATAGCTAGCTCTAAACGGTCTAAGATATGCATAGCTCACCAATCACCATGTTGGCTGTCATATGCCATGTTTGCAAGGAATATATGAAAGAAAGGTTTTTAAAAGTGTTCTCTAAATTTGTGATTTAAGTTTTCCCTAGATATTGCTTTGTTCAATCATGTATCAGGAATATGTTTCTATATATATTTCTCAGCAACATAATTAGCCTTCACATGGGCATGGTCCCAAACACTTCTTCCATCTCGTCATCAAATGATATCTATTTTGTAATATATTGATTATTTTTAGAACTTCTAATTTTCCATGACTAAAAGTAGCCCTCATTTTGATGAGATATAAAGACCTCAGTGGGAGCCGCAGCAGTATTAATAATACTCATAGAGATGGATGAGTTAGTTGGGAGTAGGAGGGATGGAGGAATATTGAATGGTAGACATTTTTATTTTGGGTTGATGTTTTTGTTTTATCTCTACTCTTGCAATTGTAGTTGTGCTTGTACATAGTATATTTTGCACTCTAGAAGTTTTTTTTAAAATACTTTTACACAACTCTAATTTAATTGATATACCATGTTAGTCAACAGGACTTGTAGGATATTCAGTTTGATACAATTTAGGCAAATCTATATGGACAGTTTTATATCTCACTATTAGAAATGTAATATATTGAAATTTCCATTTTTTCACATTTTTTATTTCCACAAGGAAGCGTTGTGCTCATCTAAAGAACATAGTGGTGGAAATAAAAATAGAGTTGTTCTTTGTCCATGTTAAACATTCAACTATACCAGTTTTAGAAATTATTAGATAATCTCTTTGTTGTGAAACTTTAATTTATAAGGTCTTTAATAGATAATGTAATTGCTAGTATTAATATATGTAATAAATATTGATATGCCATTATAAACACTTCTATGCGATCATGGTGTCTGAATTTTAGCACTGTAATCTGATGACAGACCTACTCAACAGAAGGCCCTGGAGCAAAAATTAATTAGGCCCCTGAAAGTACCTCAGTAAAAAGGAATATTAATAATATACATATATATAACTCTATTACACTGTCAAGAATACACCTGAGCAGGGTGCGGTGCTTTAACCAGTGGGATTTGGTCAGTCTCCCTTGATTTAAGAAATACAAATGAGTTTGGTTAAGCACACTTAACAAAAACATTTTTCGTATGCACATACAGTATTGAGGGAGTGCTGAGAAAAAGACCAGAATAAATACAAAACAAGAAGTATTGGCAGACATCCAAACAAATGAACCATGTATTACAAAAAGCTGCAAAAAATTGCCTGCAAAAATCTTTTATACAAGAACTGCTGGTGCAATGATAAATGCAGAGAGCTTATGCTGTCAGCATTTATCGATGTGCAGCGGACATGATCTGCAATATCGGATCATGGCCGCTCACATTATGATAAATAGGCCCCCATGTGTAAACAGACTGCTATGCCCCTCCCCCCCACACACAGCACTTGGTCACTGCACCAATAGTAGTTCCACCCTGCTTTAAACCCCTTATGCTTTTCATAATCATTAATGATTACACAGGACACATATCTATTTTTTAAATCCATGCAAACAGTCACAAAAGATTAGGTTTGTATTTTGAGCAATATACTGAGAACAGTATAGACCTTGCATCCACCATCCAGGACAGCATTAACCAGTCAGAGGCAGAGCATATTACTGAGGCTTCCCATAACTCATATGTATCACATACATTTCATTATGAGTTCTTTATCTCCCTGAACCTTTAAACAAACTTCTGGCTGTTGTCTTGACTTAAGGTATAAAAATGTATGAGTTTATTTTTGTATTTTTTCCCCCCATTAGCTGAATATTTCTTGCGTAAGTAAAGGAATAAAAAACCTGCAAAAAAAAACATTTATACAATCTTTCGGCTAGATTACGAGTTTTGCGTTAGGGTTAAAAAGCAGCGTTGAGAGGTCCCAACGCTGCTTTTTTCCTAACGCTGGTATTACGAATCTTGCAGGTACAGGTGTACCGCTCACTTTTTTTCAGCGACTCGAGCATACCGCAAATCCACTTACGTAAATTGCGTATCCTATCTTTTCAATGGGAAGTTCCTAACGCTGGTATTACGAGTCTTGGAAAAAGTGAGCGGTACACCCTCTCCTGTCAAGACTCCTACCGCATTTAAAAGTCAGTTGTTAAGAGTTTTATGGGCTAACGCCATAACATAAAACTCTTAACTAAAGTGCTAAAAAGTACCTATTAACCCCTAATCTGCCGACCGGAAATCGCCGCTACTTCAATAAATATATTAACCCCTAAACCGCCACACCCCCGCCTCACAAACATTAGTTAAATTTTACTAACCCCTAATCTGCTGCCCCCAATGTCGCCACAACTATATTAAATGTATTAACCCCTAAACCTAAGTCTAACCCTAACCCTAACACCCCCCTAACTTAAATATAATTTTAAATAATCTAAATAAAATTACTACAATTAACTAAATTATTCCTATTTAAAACTAAATACTTACCTATAAAATAAACCCTAAGATAGCTACAATATAACTAATAGTTACATTGTATCTAGCTTAGGGTTTATTTTAATTTTACAGGCAACTTTGTATTTATTTTAACTAGGTACAATAGTTATTAAATAATTATTAACTATTTAATAACTACCTAGCTAAAATAAGTACAAATATACCTGTAAAATAAAACCTAACCTAAGTTACAATTACACCTAACACTACACTATCATTAAATAAATTAACTAAATTAACTACAATTAATTACAATTAAATTAAATAAACTAAAGTTCGGAAAAAACCCCACTAAATTACAGAAAATATCAAAATAATAAAAAAAAATTTAAACTAATTACACCTAATCTAATTCCCCTAATAAAATAAAAAAGCCCCCCAATATAAAAAAAATCCCTACCCTATACTAAATTACAAATAGCCCTTAAAAGGGCTTTTTGCTGGGCATTGCCCCAAAGTAATCACTCTTTTACCTGTAAAAAAAAATACAATACCCCCCAACATTAAAACCCACCACCCACACACCCAACCCTACTCTAAAACCCACCCAATCCCCCCTTATTAAAACCTAACACTAAACCCTTGAAGATCACCCTACTGGGAGATGTCTTCATCCAACGGGGCAGAAGTGGTCCTCCAGATGGTCTGAAGTCTTCATCCTATCCAGGCAGAAGAGGTCCTACAGATGGCCAGAAGTCTTCATCCAGGCGGCATCTTCTATCTTCATCCATCCGGAGCGGAGTGGGTCCATCTTCAAGACATCTGACACGGAGCATCCTCTTCTTTCCGACAACTAACACTAAATGACGGTACCTTTAAGTGAAGTCATCCAAGATGGCGTCCCTTCAATTCCAATTGGCTGATAGAATTCTATCAGCCAATCGGAATTAAGGTAGAAAAAATCCTATTGGCTGCTCCAATCAGCCAATAGGAGTGAGCTTGCATTCTATTGGCTGTTCCAATCAGCCAATAGAATGCAAGCTCAATCCTATTGGCTGATTGGATCAGCCAATAGGATTGAACGTTTCTCGTCCGCTATGCTCTCAATTTTACCTGATGAAACGGCCAGAGAGCATAGCGGCCGAGAAACGCGTTGTATTAGCTCATAATAAATACTATTTCTTATCCCCATACATCTTATTCTGCTGTCATTGTTTTTACCCATCACGCTCCTAATAATTTGGCAAAGTTTTTAACTGTTTGATATTAACAAGGAAACGACTCACACACGCTGTGTGTTCCAAGAGTTTCTCTATCTGCTGAGCTGAACCATTACACCGCAAACGTATAATCAACCCACACACGCTGTGTACAGAGGAATCCCTTCCACCGGCAGTGTTCTAAAGCCATACAAACTGTTTGCTACTGACACGGAGATAACTCACACACGCTGTGTGTTCCGGGAGTCACTCGATTTGCCGAACTGAACAGTTGGATTGCTGACGCCTAGTCAAAGCACACACGCTGTGTGCAGAGGAGTCGCTTGTATTTGCAGCATCTACGACCAGCTGAATACCTGTCCGAGGGGTACAACCAACAGGACAGATCCCCCAGTGTACTGACTGCTGTATAAAGGTCAGCCCGCCCTTATGCACTACTTGTGAGTGCCAACTCGTTTGTGAGTACCCATCTAATGATGCCGTTATTTCTTTGATTAGGGGTGTTTAGACTCGGGGTTCATGTTAGGGTGTTAGGTGTAGACATACATTTTATTTCTCCATAGGAATCAATGGGGCTGTGTTAGGAGCTGAACACTGCTTTTTTGCAGGTGTTCGTTTTTTTTTCAGCCGAATATGCCCCATTGATTCCTATGGGGAAATCGTGCACGAGCAAGTTTTGCAAGCTCACCGCTACCGTAAGCAGCGCTGGTAGTGCCAGCATTGTTTGTAGGTGAGCGGTGATCTGAAACTGCTTGTTAGCCCCGCAAGCCTTACCGACAAAAACTCATAATCTATCCGTTTGTTTTTCTATTCAATCCATCAAAATGTACGGATTGAAATACAGTTTTAAACAACGTTAAAATTATGTCAGAAAATATGACTTTGGAATTTAAATACAGAAGGACTCGAAATAACCCCATTGAAAGTACCATGGGTGAGCATAAATAGGTAGAATTGGAAACATTACATCATATCATGAAAGAAATAAGAAAAAGTAGATAAGATATTTTTGGGAGAAGAGAAAAAACTAATTTACTTTTGCTTTGAGGAAAATGTGAGCAATGTGATTAGTATCAGTTTTTATGCAAGTAAAAATGAATAATTTAGTGAAGGTTTTGTCTTTGCTTACATCAGAATAGTACAAAACAAAAAAGAAGCAAAACAAATTTACAACATATTGTTTTTAAATTTTACTGGGCACAAAAATATATTTTAATGATGATCAAGCTACTTTTGTAAATAAATAAATAAATAAACAAACAATTTTCTAGTAAATGCCTCTTTGGGGAAAACCCTACAAACTAACAGGATTCTGATTAATAAACCCAGATAGGCAAGGAGCACATCAGGGAACTTTCACAGCTTACTACGCAGTTAGCAACGGCAGCACATTTTCAGCCCCATTTCACAGCCAAGAGTTACGATCTTTAAATGACCCCCACTGTGCTGAACATGGAAATAGCTAAAACTCAGTATGTCAGTTTACAGAGTCATGTCACAATGTCTACTGGAGCCTGTCTTGAATGATAAAAAATGTATTAATCTGGCCTCCATGTTTCATACATTTCTGTTATTCCAGGGTAATGGTCATTGGAAAATGCTCCCAGTCATACTATAGAAAGAATACAAGGTTACCGGCATAAACTGGAGAGTATGCGGTCCATAGGATCTATATAATAGTTAAAGGGACAGTCTAGTCCAAAAAAAAACTTTCAGGATTCAGATAGGGCATGTAATTTTAAACAATTTTCCAATTTACTTTTATCACCAATTTATCTTTGTTCTCTTGGTATTCTTAGTTGAAAGCTTAACTTAGGAGGTTCATATGCTAATTTCTTAGACCTTGAAGGCCGCCTCTTAAGAATGCATTTTAACAGGTTTTTCACCACTAGAGGGTGTTAGTTCATGTTTTTCATATAGATAACACTGTGCTTGTGCACGTGAAGTTACCTGGGAGCCATCACTGATTGGCTAAACTGCAAGTCTGTCAAAAGAACAAATAAAGGGGCAGTCTGCAGAGGCTTAGATACAAGATAATCACAGAGGTAAAAAATAGATAAATATAACTGTGTTGGTTATGCAAAACTAGGGAATGGGTAAACAAGGGATTATCTATCTTTTAAAACAATAACAATTCTGGTGTAGACTGTCCCTTTAAGTTGAAAAAGGCAACAACTAAAGAAATAAAATAAATAAGCACCCAACATTGAACTAGTATGAGTTTTCTTAATATTAGATTAGGAAACACACGTCACTGTGAACCCCAACATGAATGGGAACAATATTTCCTTATTTAGATAACCTCAGCTTCTTAATATTAAATGTAATATATTCTTTAACTCAAGAGGTCTTACCCTTTCTTTGTAAGGTCTACAAACTCTCCATTTCCAATATCAGTATATGGAGCACATTTACTAAATATTCAGACATGAGCTAGATTTAGATAAAGGTTGCATAAATTAAAACAGGCGAGAGACTGGAGAGAGACTGTTCTAATCAGTTAATCTAGGGTGGCTGTTACATTATTAGATAACTTGCAGAATATTTTGCTCTTGGATTCTGGAGCCAATTCTCCATTTATCAAAAAAAATAAAAAAAAATTAAAGTAGCAATCAAATAACAATTCTACTGGAGTGTATTTATAAACCACTGAGCTCTAGGTTGTTTGTAGATGGGAGTAGAGATATAGGAGGGTTCAGTTATCAAGGTATTTGTTTGGAATAAGAATTTAAGTCAGTGGAAGGGATGACAGATAGATGTAGAAGATGAGAAGTAATGAGTAAGAACAATGAGTCTGGCAAAGGCATTTATGATGGATTGAAGTTGGATCAGAATGTAGGTTGGGAGACAAGCAATAATGGAATAGCCAGTCAATTGTTTGTTGTAGCAGGATTATAAATGTAGCAACATTTTTAAAGCTATACCAACACAAAAAAATATATGATAATCTAATGTTTAGTCTATGTACAAGTCATTTCACAAGTCTTACTTTAATTCTATAACAAATAAAAGTTCATGTATTGTACCTACATCATCAATCCATGCCACATTTAGGGCTAGATTACAGGTGACTTTCTATTTAGTGTTTACGCTCAACCACAAACATTGCAAAAAGTAATATTTGTGTGTGAGTGGGTTATAGTCCGTATTACAAGTTGGAAGTAAAAGTTTTGCACGTGAGCGAAACCCTACAAGAGTTAAAGGGATACTAAACCTAAATTGATTCTTTCATGATTCAGATAGAGCATGCAATTTACTCCTATTATCAATTTTTCTTCTTTCTCTTGCTATCTTTATTAAAAATGCAGGAATATAAAGCTTAGGAGCCGGTCCATTTTAGTTTCAGCACCATGGATAGTGCTTGCTTATTGGTTACTACATTCAGCCAACCAATAAGCAAGCGTAACCCAGGCTCTGAACCAAAAATGGGACGGCTTCTAAGCTTTACATTCCTGCTTTTTAAATAAAGATAGCAAAAGAACGAAATAAAATTGATAATAGGAGTAAATTTGAAAATTGCTTAAAATTGCATTCTCTGGGGCCGATTTATTAAAATGTGAGCGTATCATGTCCGCCGCACATCGATAAATGGTGACAGCATAAGCTGTCGGCATTTATCATTGCACAAGCATTTCTTGTGAACTGCTTGTGCAATGCTGCCCCTGCAGATTCGTTAGGCTGCTAGCAGGGGGTGTCTGATCATATAGGATCGGGTGGATTAATGTATGCAGCCTCAGAGCAGGTAGACAAGTTATGGAGCAGTGGTCTTTAGACTGCTGCTTCATAACAGTTGTTTCCGGCAAGCCTGAAGGCTCTCGCGAAAACAGGGACAAAAGGCTCTCGCAAAAACAGGGGCATCAAGCTCCATTCAGAGCTTGATAATTAGGCCTCATAATTTGAATCATGAAAGAAAAAAATTGGATTTAACATCCCTTTAACTTCAGAACCTCAGATATCGCAACCACTCTAACCTTTTCTCCCCATAGACTTCAAAGGAGAGGGCAGAAGAAAAACCCAAACCCAACATGAGTTATTATTATTATACTTTATTTCTGAAGCGCAAACTGTAAGGTTCTGTAGGGTTTGCTAGGGTTCTGTAGGTATTATTTTATCCTACAGGTTGTACGGACCTGATAGTGCAAACTATACCTGTTGTTACCACTCAGTCTCACACCAGACCTTGAACTCTATAGATCAAACTCAGAATTCAGATATGCTCATTGACTGAGGGATGACGATATAGTCATTTTACAGGAGTATTGCATGATAATGTAATGAAGGTGAAATCATACAGCAGAAGCCGTTACAATAAAGTTACTCTCCCTAGGTTAATTAAGGTAAAAGTCACACTCCAGTATATCAGGGGTTAAGGTGTAACAGAAATACAAATCACTTGGAAAATAGATTGGCAAATGAGATCAAAATGTCAACACAGTATAATGCAGCTTAGCTTATGATATGGCTTATGCAGCAGAAGGGAGATAGCTGGCATCCAGGCAGACAATAGTTAACACACACTCCCAGTAATTACATGATCACTCAGACAGAAATCACTTAGTTCATCAAAGGGTTAACTTGAAAGCTCTTTTAGAGAATGCAGCAAAGGTAACAAACGGAGGAGTATATACAGAGTCAGTTCAAGTTGGCAAGCAATTGTTATGCAGCAGTACAAGAATGATACAGTTATTCACAGTAGCACAAACCAGACGTGAGTGATACAATGTTACCAGATGCTTGGCAGCCGGGTAATGTTCAGTGTCCGTCTGGCGCGGAGAGAGAGAGAGTGAGCGGCAGTGAAGGATGACGTCACCTGCGGCTCCCAGGTAGGAAGCGGATAGTGAATGGAGCCGTTCCGGACTCTGTTGCAGGCAAGTGAGGCACAAAAGGAAGCCAAAGGAACAAAGTTGTAGTCCGTTACTTCCAGGGACTAGCCGACATACATGCAAACAGTGACAGGTGAATGTGAAGACGATCCTGTTCAGAGGCAGAAGTCTCAGGGGCTAGTAGCGGAAGTAGTGAGCAAAGTACTTCCACTAACAACGCAAATTACCTAGCATAGAAGAGCCAGGGGATGGAGCCTTAAATAGAGGACAGGTAGAGCCTTAAAGGTATATACAGAGGGAGTGACGATAGGAACGTGACACCAACATATTCCGCAGTGATGCCCATGGGTACAATTCATTTAAATAAAACAAGGATATAAAACTTGTAAGATACAAGACAAAATTTGACAAACACATACTGGAGGAGTTGAAGGCCCTATTGGGTATTGGAACTTACAATCTAGAAGGGTAAGAGGTTGAGAAACAGGAGGTGAGGATTACAATAGTGAGAATGATGTTAGATGAGGAGGTAAGTGTAGTTAATTTATTACTGATTTGGGTAGTAGGCTTCTCTGAACAAAAATGTATTCAGGGAGCCTTTAAAAGAAGAAAGATTAAGAAAAAGTCTGACAGCATGAGGGAGCGACATTGGTGAGTGCTTTGTATGTAAGGGTGAGAATTTTCAATTTAATTATGCTGTGAATGGGGAGCCAATGAAGGGACTCGCAGAGAGGCACAGCAGATACAGAGTGATGGGAAAAATAGATTAGCCTGGCAGAACTATTTAGGATGGATTTAAGGGGGGGAGAGGCATGAAAGATGAAGGCCAGTAAGTAGGATGAAGAAAGCAATTGGATGTGGGGGATGAAGGATAGATTTGAATCAAGTGTAGCTCTGAGGCAGCAGATTTGGTGCGATGTGATGAGAAGATGGTGATGCTGTCAACGGGGATAGAAAAGTCAGAAGTCTACATAGAAATAGAGGGGGGGTTAGAAGGAGCTCAGTCTTGGACATGTTAATCTTCAGGTGGTGAGATGCCACCCAGGAAGAAATGTCAGATAAGCAGTCGCCGACGTTAGAAACGACAGATGGAGAGATAACAGGGGTGGAGAGGTAGATCTGGGTATCATCAGTATAGAGGTGATATTTGAAGCCATAACTGTTGATAAGTTTACCCAGCGAAGAAGTATAAATGGAGACAAGGGAGGGTTTTTTTGAGTATGGGAGTGACCTTTGCATGTTTGAAAGAAGATGGGACTGAACCACTATTATTAATATTTCACATTTCTATGTTCTTCACATACAGTTAATTGTTATTGCAGTGCAAACACAGCCCGAAGAAGGTGTCACTTTGAAGTTAGCCGATTATTATTAAAACTTTACAAATGTCACCATCTACATGGTGACATTTGTAAAGTTTTAATAATAATCGGCTAACTTCAAAGTGACACCTTCTTCGGGCTGTGTTTGCGCTGCAGCGCTGGATCCTGTGATTGGTACAGATACTAGGTTTATCCACCCTGTGAATTTGGGTCTGCTTTGAGATTGTTCTGGAGTGGCCGCAAGGCTGAGGACTGAATACTATTCGGGAGAGAGTATTAAAGAGATCTCTGGATCGAAAAAGGATACCACTCCACTTTACCACAGACACCGAGGGGAAGAACTACCTATACACTGCGCGGCACTTACCTCATGAGATTGAGGTAACGGAGTGTAAGTATACTCCCAACGGGTTCGTTGTGGAACGTGGATTCATTGATATATCTTGTTTAACCATTTTGGATCTTTTGCATTCATCTACAGTTATAGAAGTTCACTTGCATTATTGGATTAAAACTTTGAACTTTCACAGGACTTTTACTGTTGAAATACAGTCTGACAGTCAATACTACGTTTCTATATTACTATTATTAGCATAATTTACTACATATTCAGGCTATTATAATTTACAATATCAATCGTAGGTATTTTTGTAAAAAAATTTTTTGCCAACTTTTGAATATTTAGGCATTTTTAGGTGGTTGTTTTTTGTTATAGGTCTGTATGTACATAATTTGTCACATATCATCCAACAGACATTCAATCATTTATGCTATTTGTTTACCAGTACCAATTGTATTTTTTTTGAGTTATTGTGTGTATATTGTATACACTATTTTTTGATACTTTTAGATATCCAATAATCAACAAACAGCTTATCAGAATAATTCATAGTAAACATTTAAATTGCCTTTCCTTCTATATTATATTATATCTATATTTGATATTCCCTTTGCATTTTTCCACTAGGTGTATATCACTAGAGTAATAGGTCATTCAAAACACACTGATCTAAATACTCCCTATCTAGGATTCTTCATTCAGAGTGTTGCGCCTTCCTGAATTTCCCTTTTTTCCCCTATTTTCCCTCTCTTTATTACATATTTTTTCTACCAAGTTAACTGTTCCTGGGGGCACAGTTTTTCTCTGGGTAGATATTCACAGGCAGCAAATTTACCACTCTAATCTCTCTAGAATATATTTATAGGGTGTCTTTCCAGCGCCATTCCTACACCCATCTTTCTGTCCATATATATATATATATATATATATATATATATATATATATATATATATATATATATATATATATATATATATATATATATATAAAGGTAATATACCAGCTGTTGCAAGGGAATTAATATTTAGGATGGGTATCAGAGGGCTTAAAAAATACTGTAAGTCCTCTAGTGCACAGGGTTCAATAGAGTTACATGAAGAAAACAAGAAAAATAAAAAGCTGAACCCTTATCCAGCACAAAACCATAAACCTTAATAAGAGACAACCATAGGGTAGTGGGTTAATGAAAGGCACAACACAACAAATAGTTGCTAATCAATTTGAACATTTATTTAACCACAAAAATATACCTGTGGGTAAATGGTTAGAATACAAGATATGACACTACCAAAGAATGATAAATAACAATCAAACTCTCTGTAGAACTCCAAGTGATACAATTCACAAATTCATGTTGTTGAGATATTCTTTGCATGCAATTTGGAAAAACAGTGCACAAAGTCCAGCATCTGAAATTACATATTGATGCATTTGTCAGGCAAAAAGAAAAGCCAACAGAAACAGGCTAATGCATGTGGTATTGGAAAGTTAGTCAGCAAAGTTAGTAAGTTCCGTTAGTACAGCAATAAAGCAGACAGGGAGTTAGATAATGATGGTTCACAGGTTAATCCCACCTAAATGCCAGAACAACTTAAAAAGTCCTCCTAGAATGGAACTTATATCCCCAGCTCACCAGATCTCATACGGGTTGTATGTATCCTGAATTGTAGATATGCAGCTTCATCCATCGCAGGAGTAATCATAATACACCTACTCTGCTCATCTGAATTGACTAGCGGCACCTCCGCAGCTTTTACATTTTTTCATTCACCGGACCAAGTCGGTAAGTACGGCATACAGGGAAACCATTGCGAGCCAAACAAACACAATCCACGCTCATGGAGTTCCTGTGGGCATGGTTAACTTGCTAAACGTGTTTCACCTATTCAATATTGCTATTGGGCTTCGTCAGGCATGTGATACTTCAGTGTCATAGTACACCTTTTTATATCACGCCAGGTGAAATATTAACTCTATAGGTGTCTGAAAGTTATTTACAAAGTTACAATACAATAGTATTCCATACATAAATACATAGAGAATGCGACAGCTGGCTCCAGAGAGGTGAATATTTAATAATAAAAGTAAAGAACATAAAAAACAAAATACAAAAAGAGGAAAATTATTAACACAACAAAATAAAATACATTAAACTTCAATTTGGAAGTCGCATTAAATGTATAACCTAGGAATTGAGATTAAGGAACAATGTAAACATGTCAACATCGGAAAACCAACATAGAGTATTCTCATTGGTAAGTATGTGCTTGTTGCAAACTTACAATTTAATATTGTGCATAAACGTTTGTGTACAGGTTAACAATCTAAAAACCTATACAGATAACAATGCATTGACAATTATTCTATATCTCAATTGCATATTGGCACTTAACTGATTCTAGACCGTAGTTCCTAATACATTCATTCTAGAGGGTTAACTTTTTCAATATAGGGAGGGTTCATATTATTTACAGGAAAGGGGCATAATTAAGCTCCTCATTCAGACCCCCTGGTTGTACTGTATCTAGATTAAATATCCATTTACATTCTTCCCTCAGGATGGCTTTGTCCCAATCTCCACCCCTTTCACTGATACTCACTTTTTCTATACCCATAAAACGTAGATCCTTGACTTCACTATTGTGAAAATCAAGAAAGTGGCATGCTATTCCACTGGTTTTAATCCTTTTTTCAGGATATCTCTTCTGTGTTCCTTCATTCTCTCCTTGAGCTCCCGATAGGTTTTCCCAACACATTGTCTGAGGCAAGAGCATGAAAGAGCATAGATGATACCAACACTTTTACAGGGAATATAGCCTTTAATGTTATGAGAGAAACCCTTAATGTCCACAATTTTGCTTCCTCTCAACAAATGTTTACACATTTTACATTTGCTACAGGGGAAGCAACCATTTTTAGGTTTAGTACTCTGCAACCAATTTTTTGATTCATTACTGACATAATGACTATGTACAACTTTGTTTTGTAGAGACGGGGCTTTTTTAGCAGTTAAAAAAAGGGAAGTCACCAACAATTTGGTGAACATCTTTATCTAGTGTCAAGATATGCCAATGCTTAGAAAGTATGGCTTTTAAGTCTTGCCAACTTTCATTATAGGTAGTAATCATTCTTACTTTTTCTTCCTTGGGTTTATCCCTTATAGGGTACAAAATGGACTTCCTAGATGTATTTATAGCTCTGGTGTATCCAGATTTTAAACAATTTCTATTATACCCTTGTTTACAGAAACAATCTTTTAAATCATCCGCATGTTGTTTGAACAGGGTATCAGTAGAACAGTTACGCCTATGTATTGGCCAATGGGGATGCCATTGATCTGGGATTTAGGATGATGACAGGATGCTTAAAGGAGGGTATTAGCTGCCGTTGGTTTGTGATAACTTTCAGTAATTAAGTTATTATTACCATCCTTGGTCAGCAATAAATCCAGAAAATTTATTTTCTTGTTGGTAAATTTATATGTGAACTTCAAATTCCAAGTGTTCACATTCAAATAAGCAACAAATCTATGCAAAGATTCAGCAGAGCCCTCCTAAAGCAACAAGACATCAATAAAACAGATCTATAACAGGACCATTCTATCAAATTCACTGGGTATATCCAGTACTGTATCCATTTCCCATTTGCACAAATAAAGGTAGGCATATGTGGGTGCACACCAGGCCCCCATGGCTGTCCCCATAATCTGCTGGTAAAATTTGCAATTGAATTTAAAATAATTTCTTTCCAAGACAAAGCGTAATAATCTGGTTACAAACCTTGTATGCATATCAAATCTAGTTCCTCTTTGTTTCAGATAGAAGTGGGCGGCATTAATTCTCAAATTATGGGGGATGGAGGAATATAAAGCCTCCACATCAATTGTGACTAGCAATGTACTATCAGACAGTAGAATACCATCATCCAGCGTGCCATGGCAAGCAGTGATGACGTTATAAAGAGGCGCCAGTCTAATACTAAAACATTGAGGTGCTGTTGACCTGTAGCACATGCTCTGGTGATCCTGATCTGCGTGGCTTGAGGAATGTCACAATCTGCATATATAAGGCAATGGAATATACTGAATGGGCAAGATATTACAAAAAGGATTTCTTACATAATGTAATATACCTCTATATATGGTGTATGTATTTAGTAATAAAAAACTGGTATGGTTATACTTTACTTGCAAGAAAGCAATTAGCAAAATGGTGACACTTCTTGACATTGTTAAAAAATCCTGTCTATATTTGCTTGGATAAGATTGTAATTATTATAAATATATGCATTGCATACTCAGAGAATGGGATAGGACAGTAAACACTAGTACACACCTATCTTCCAAATATTCACCACTGATACCTATTATTGAAAACCCAGACCTACCATACTTTCACATGGGGACACACATGAGCGAGCCTTACAGTCTTCGGGATGGCTCTCTGTATTTTGCAATCGAGCAGGGGAAACCATATCCTCAGCAGGACATGGCAGAGAAATATGGCTACATATTCTCATCCTGGATGAGGTATAATCAGCTTCTACATTATCTTCAACATCACAAACACAGGGAACACTTTGCGAGAGAACTCACTGCTTTTGGACATCTTTGTACAGCGGTTAGACCAATGCGGAGCCTAATATCTTTGGTTTACAAATTACTGCTATTGCCCCCAAACACTCCACTACCGAGGTACACTTTAGCTTGGGGCAAAGACCTTAACAGGGACATTGAGCACTATACATGGTTTAGGTCCTTTAAGCTAGCTAAACGTTCATCAGTCTCTGCCACCGTTCAGGAAATACACCTAAAGTTAACCTGCAGATGGTATCTAACTCCGACCAAACTGCACAGATGCTTCCCATCGGTGAGCCCTTTGTGCTGGAGGGGCTGTGGCGAACACAGTACACTCTTGCACATATGGTGGACCTGTCCAAAATTAAAAGAATAATGGAGCGAAATAACGAGCCTCATATCAAACAAATTACAAATTATCATTCCGAACACCCCAAAGGCAATTCTCCTCTTCCATCTCCCAAAAGTCAGAGTGGCACAACAGGCCCTGTTGATAATGCTCACAGGGGCAAAAAAGCTGATCCCCAGAAGGTGGAAGTCAGGGGTTATCCCAACAGTTGCAGAGTGGATCTCCACAGTGGATGAACTACTCCTCCTAGAAAGGTTCCACTATTTCAAAATTAACCAAATTGATGCTGATGCTGATGCTAGCCACCTGAAAGGGAACACCCATCTAATTGCTAACAGCTGAGGAAAGAAATACAACCAACAGCCCCCCTCCTTTTCCCCTCCCCCATCCTCCCCCTCCTTCCCTTTTTTTTTCTTCTTCTTTCTTTCTCCCCTTTCTTCTATTCTATCCCTCTATGACACACGATTCAATATTAATGTTGGTAATATGTGATTACTAGTTGAAAATGTTAAAAGCTTAGTACGCAGAAATTATAAATTCAGATGTACACAGAGTTGTTATTAACAGGAGGCTAATGTGACAACTGCCTGTTTTCTGTTTCACCTCTCTGGCTGGACCGATTATGACATCTTCATCAGTATGGACTTGTAACCTACAATGATACCGGACAGCTGGCAGAGAATGTAATTTCATAACTGTTTCTCTTGTGAACATGTTCATTTGACTCAATAAAGCTTGTATATATATAAAAAAAATATGCATCACTTGTTTTTATTGTAGTTGGAAAATAATTTATATATATTTATGCATACACATATTAAAACATGTATAGGTATAGGTATGTATATACAGATATATACTGTATATATATATATATATATATATATATATATATATATATATAATATATATATATATATATATGTATGCATATATTTTGATACATATGTATATATAATTATATGTTTATATATATATGTATATATATTTATGTATTTATAAATACATAAATACCTATACATGAATACATGTGTATTTATGTATTTATATGTGTATATATGTATATATATATATGTGTATATATATATATATATAAATACATAAATACATATATACATATATACACATATAAATACATAAATACACATGTATTCATGTATAGGTATTTATGTATTTATAAATAAATAAATATATATGCAGTCAAACACCTTGTAATATACCATATACTTTTGAAACCTTGTAACTTTTTTATTAATATTTATATATATATATCATTTTTATCAGATACTGTATATATATGTATGTTAATTTATTTTTTAATGTATAGGCATACCCCGTTCATACAGCGGGTTAGGGACCGGAGCCCCACTGTAAAATGAAAACCGCATTAAAGTGAAACAAGGCTGTTTTAGCTTTATTTTCACTTGCTGTTTAAAGACTTGAAAACATGTTTGAACTAACATATATTAGGGGTGCAATAGTGTTACGTTTAGTTTAACACTAACACAGCACAGTATTCAATTAGTATTCAATAAATGCTGTACCTGTAAAGTAGTGACAATTACTGTAGTAAAATTTGTCAGACTATAGCACTGAGACTCAGATTGCACTGTAATGCTGTAAACAGAGTGAACTAAGCATAACAAAATAGTGCCAATCTCACAATGATTACAGCACTGTTTCAAAATCATTGAAGGTTGAACTTCGGCTTCACAAAGCGCTGTATTAGTGAAGCACTGTAAAGTGAAGCGCTGTAAAGTGAGGTATACCTGTATTTATGTTGTGTTAAGTACAACTTTTTTTCAGCCTTGATCTTTAGGTGAGGTCTTCAGTTGTGCTAACCCGATGAGCGCAAATTTACTTTCAACTTGTAATATGCACAAGTTAATGTGGGTGCAATGTTTTAATATCACACACATTGCTAACGTGAGTGTGCCACTTGAAATCTAGCCCATATTTACATATTTTATTTGACTACTTAATATAATGTAAATATACATTTTATATTATTATTAGAATGCAGGAATCTGTATTAATTTTGTCCCAGATCAGATCAGTTTTTTTTTCTCTGACCCTTGCAGAGGCTTTCCCTCGCTTTCCCTCGCTGAATTATCATAAAAAGGGGAAGTCCCAGCAAATGGCAAGATGTCTCCTTTTGAAAGTAATGGAGCTCACTGGAAAGGTACACTTCACTGTGTAGAGCAAAGTTAGCAGTAAGCAGGGGGCGCACTTAAAAAAGTAACTCCTGCAGCTAATATAAATCATATTACACATAGAGAAAAGTGCACTCTCTTATTACGCTGCTTTCTGCGTATAGCATCTTGCAATCGCCTATATTGTGAGATTTGTAGTGAAAAATTATTTACAGAATTACTCTGGGATTAGAGAAACAGTTGAAAAAACTCATGTTCAGATAATTTTTCAAAGAAAAAAAACAATTACGCTTTGTATTTTGTACTTATAAGTACAAAATTCGGTGTGTTTTTGCACATCAAGGGGTCAATTTACTAATATGCGAGCGGACATGATACGATGTACCGCTTTATGTCCGCTGCATCTTGTGAACTGCTGGTGCAATACCGCCCCCTGCAGATTCGCAGTCAATCGGCCGCTAGCAGGGTGTGTCGATCAACCCGATCGTATCCGTATCAGAGCAGGTGGTCTTTAGACCGCTACTTCATAACTTCTGTTTCAGGCTCGGCGGAAACACGGGACATCAAGCTCCATACGGAGCTTGATAAATTGACCCCAAAGTGTGCTCAAATTACAATTTAATAAGATTTATTCATGTGTAATTTGCATACAAATTTTTATGTTTTTGATAAAATATGATTTTGGTGATTCCTTTTGATTCAATTTTTTATGTATTATGACATTTTTAACAAACATATAAACTAACATTACTGACATCACTGACATTTCATATCTGAATAATACATCAATATTGCGCATGCCCACCATAAGCACAGAGTGATGCATGACCATGTTGTCACACAAATGTATATTACCAAAATACTTCAAACACATTATAATACACATTTTGGGTTATATTTATTAAAGTGCGGACGGACATGATACGATGTAGCGTATCATGTCCAACGCACATCGATAAATGCTGACAGCATACGCTGTCGGCATTTATCATTGCACCAGCTGTTCTTGGGAACTGCTGGTGCAATGCTGCCCCCTGCAGATTCGCGGCCAGGGGGTGTCAATCAATCATATTCGATCGGGTTGATTTCTGTCTGCCGCCTCAGAGCAGGCGGACAGGTTATGGAGCAGTGGTCTTTATTTAGACCGCTGCTTCATAACTGCTGTTTCCGGTGAGCCTGAAGGCTCACCAGAAACACCGGGCATCAAGCTCTGTACGGAGTTTGATAAAGTGACCCCTTAGCATCAATTTACATTGCCAAAACATCAACATTTAAGATTGTATACCAATATTTTTAAATCAAGTTAATAATTATTATTTTTTTGCTTTACACAATCATAAAATTAATTAAGAAATGAGTAAGGATAAATGTTTAAACATAAAAATATTACATAAATATAACAAATTTTGACAGTGTATTTATACTCCTGGCCTTGTCCAATCTCATTTACATTTTTGAAAGATAAAAAGATACATGAAATACTTGCACCAAAATCAACCTGAATATACATTTTCTCAAAATGTGATCTATGTTTACCCTTATTTATTTGGATGCCTGACATTTTTGAGAGCTCAGAGAAATAAGGATCTATGAGCCCTGACACCAACAGCAAAACAAAATAAAGTTATTGGTTGTTGCCAGTTAATCATTATTAATAGGATTAAACCTTATTTGCTCAGTGATATACCCTATTTTAAGTGAGGAGTCTTGTGATATATTTCCGTGATGGTGGGGGAAGGGCTCTTTAAAGTCACACGACCCCCCAACAAAAATTAAATAGAATCAATGCTTTGAGGGGTTTTATTGTTATGACAATTAACTGGCATCTAACATACAGGACAAACCTTTTGACAAACAAAGATTGATTCTTTAAAAAAAAGTTTCATTTCCATCTATTTTTTTTAGGGGATGGGCAGGAGTGGCTGTCCCACACCTTGCATTTTTTTCATATGTCTACAGTTCATCAGGCAGTCACAAATGCCATGGATGGGCCTCTCTTCTTTAAAATGAGGACACACTTGTCATATTTTAGTGCATTGATGGGAGTTCTAGGGTTACTTTTATAGCCCAAATCAACCTAGCAGGGGATTATTATAGTCATAGTGATCACCTGCAAATAAGTGTGACTTGTGACCTCTAATTTCCTGTTTAATAATTATAGAGGAAGATAGAGGTACTGTGATAGACCCACCCCCATAAAAAAATCTCCATGGTAGTAATTTTTCATGAACAGCTGTATCCTGGGTATGGGGCATAAGATCCTCTTATTTAAAAAAAGCCCTTGTTGAAAGTAACTCTAGGTGAAATGATAGAGCGATAGAAGCTTCATTAGCATTTGGCTGGTGCATATTATCACCTGAATTTTATAGGAATATGCAACCCTTCAATAATAGGTTTTGTATATGATGTGGGGGCTGAGA